>NC_079198.1:7794186-7873147 GCF_029499605.1 Hyla sarda | reverse complement strand
CTCATACACTGGGGGGGGGGTCGTCTCATACACTGGGGGGGGGGGGGTCGTCTCATACACTGGGGGAGGGGGGTCGTCTCACACTGGGGGGAGGGGGTCGTCTCATACACTGGGGAGAGGGGGTCGTCTCATACACTGGGGGAGGGGGTCGTCTCATACACTGGGGGAGGGGGTCGTCTCATACACTGGGGGAGGGGGTCGTCTCATACACTGGGGGGAGGGGGTCGTCTCATACACTGGGGGAGGGGGTCGTCTCATACACTGGGGGAGGGGGTCGTCTCATACACTGGGGGAGGGGGTCGTCTCATACACTGGGGGGAGGGGGTCGTCTCATACACTGGGGGAGGGGGGGTCGTCTCAATACACTGGGGGGAGGGGGGGTCGTCTCATACACTGGGGGAGGGGGTCGTCTCATACACTGGGGGAGGGGGTCGTCTCATACACTGGGGGAGGGGGTCGTCTCATACACTGGGGGAGGGGGTCGTCTCATACACTGGGGGAGGGGGTCGTCTCATACACTGGGGAGGGGGGTCGTCTCATACACTGGGGGAGGGGGGTCGTCTCATACACTGGGGGAGGGGGTCGTCTCATACACTGGGGGAGGGGGTCGTCTCATACACTGGGGGAGGGGGTCGTCTCATACACTGGGGGAGGGGGTCGTCTCATACACTGGGGGAGGGGGTCGTCTCATACACTGGGGGAGGGGGTCGTCTCATACACTGGGGGGAAGGGGGGGTCGTCTCATACACTGGGGGAGGGGGTCGTCTCATACACTGGGGGAGGGGGTCGTCTCATACACTGGGGGAGGGGGTCGTCTCATACACTGGGGGAGGGGGGTCGTCTCATACACTGGGGGAGGGGGTCGTCTCATACACTGGGGGAGGGGGTCGTCTCATACACTGGGGGAGGGGGTCGTCTCATACACTGGGGGAGGGGGTCGTCTCATACACTGGGGGAGGGGGTCGTCTCATACACTGGGGGAGGGGGTCGTCTCATACACTGGGGAGGGGGTCGTCTCATACACTGGGGGAGGGGGGTCGTCTCATACACTGGGGAGGGGGTCGTCTCATACACTGGGGGAGGGGGTCGTCTCATACACTGGAGGGCTACTGGGGGGGTCGTCTCATACACTGGGGGAGGGGGGTCGTCTCATACACTGGGGGAGGGGGTCGTCTCATACACTGGGGGAGGGGGTCGTCTCATACACTGGGGGGAGGGGGTCGTCTCATACACTGGGGGAGGGGGTCGTCTCATACACTGGGGGAGGGGGTCGTCTCATACACTGGGGGGAGGGGGTCGTCTCATACACTGGGGGAGGGGGTCGTCTCATACACTGGGGGAGGGGGTCGTCTCATACACTGGGGGAGGGGGTCGTCTCATACACTGGGGGAGGGGGTCGTCTCATACACTGGGGGGAGGGGGTCGTCTCATACACTGGGGGAGGGGGTCGTCTCATACACTGGGGGAGGGGGTCGGTCTTCATACACTGGGGGAGGGGGTCGTCTCATACACTGGGGGAGGGGGTCGTCTCATACACTGGGGGAGGGGGTCGTCTCATACACTGGGGGAGGGGGGTCGTCTCATACACTGGGGGGGTCGTCTCATACACTGGGGGGGGGTTCTCATACACTGGGGGGGGTTCTCATACACTGGGGGGGGGGTTCTCCTCATACACTGGGGGGGGGGTTCTCCTCATACACTGGGGGGGGGGGGTTCTCCTCATACACTGGGGGGGGGGGTTCTCCTCATACACTGGGGGGGGGGTTCTCCTCATACACTGGGGGGGGGGGTTCTCCTCATACACTGGGGGGGGGGGGGTTCTCCTCATACACTGGGGGGGGGGGGGTTCTCCTCATACACTGGGGGGGGGGTTCTCCTCATACACTGGGGGGGGGTTCTCCTCATACACTGGGGGGGGGTTCTCCTCATACACTGGGGGGGGGTTCTCTCATACACTGGGGGGGGGTTCTCCTCATACACTGGGGGGGGGTTCTCCTCATACACTGGGGGGGGGGTTCTCCTCATACACTGGGGGGGGGGTTCTCCTCATACACTGGGGGGGTTCTCCTCATACACTGGGGGGGGGTTCTCCTCATACACTGGGGGGGGGGTTCGTCCTCATACACTGGGGGGGGGGTTCTCCTCATACACTGGGGGGGGGTTCTCCTCATACACTGGGGGGGGTTCTCATCATACACTGGGGGGGGTTCTCTTCATACACTGGGGGGGGTTCTCTTCATACACTGGGGGGGGGGGTTCTCCTCATACACGGGGGGGGGGGTTCTCCTCATACACTGGGGGGGGGGGTTCTCCTCATACACTGGGGGGGGGGTTCTCCTCATACACTGGGGGGGGGGGTTCTCCTCATACACTGGGGGGGGGTTCTCCTCATACACTGGGGGGGGGGTTCTCCTCATACACTGGGGGGGGGGTTCTCCTCATACACTGGGGGGGGGTTCTCCTCATACACTGGGGGGGGTTCTCCTCATACACTGGGGGGGGGGTTCTCCTCATACACTGGGGGGGGGGGTTCTCCTCATACACTGGGGGGGGGGGTTCTCCTCATACACTGGGGGGGGGTTCTCCTCATACACTGGGGGGGGGGGGTTCTCCTCATACACTGGGGGGGGGTTCTCCTCATACACTGGGGGGGGGTTCTCCTCATACACTGGGGGGGGGGTTCTCCTCATACACTGGGGGGGGTTCTCCTCATACACTGGGGGGGGGTTCTCCTCATACACTGGGGGGGGGGTTCTCCTCATACACTGGGGGGGGGGTTCTCCTCATACACTGGGGGGGGGGTTCTCCTCATACACTGGGGGGGGGTTCTCCTCATACACTGGGGGGGGGTCTTCTCATACACTGGGGGGGGAGTTCTCCTCATACACTGGGGGGGGGTCTTCTCATACACTGGGGGGGAGTTCTCATACACTGGGGTGGGGGTTCTCATACACTGGGGGGGGGGTTCTCCTCATACACTGGGGGGGGGGGCTCTCCTCATACACTGGGGGGGGGGGCTCTCCTCATACACTGGGGGGGGGGTTCTCATACACTGGGGGGGGGGGTTCTCCTCATACACTGGGGGGGGGGCTCTCCTCATACACTGGGGGGGGGGTTCTCCTCATACACTGGGGGGGGGTATTCTCATACACTGGGGGGGTTCTCCTCATACACTGGGGGGGGGGGGTTCTCCTCATACACTGGGGGGGGGGGTTCTCCTCATACACTGGGGGGGGGGTTCTCCTCATACACTGGGGGGGGGTTCTCCTCATACACTGGGGCTCTCCTCATACACTGGGGGGGGTTCTCCTCATACACTGGGGGGGGGTTCTCATACACTGGGGGAGTTCTCCTCATACACTGGGGGGGGGTCTTCTCATACACTGGGGGGGGGTCTTCTCATACACTGGGGGGGGTTCTCCTCATACACTGGGGGGGGTTCTCCTCATACACTGGGGGGGTTCTCCTCATACACTGGGGGGGGGGTGTTCTCCTCATACACTGGGGGGGGGGGTTCTCATACACTGGGGGAGTTCTCCTCATACACTGGGGGGGGTTCTCCTCATACACTGGGGGGGGGTTCTCCTCATACACTGGGGGGGGTTCTCCTCATACACTGGGGGGGGGTTCTCCTCATACACTGGGGGGGTTCTCCTCATACACTGGGGGGGGGTGTTCTCCTCATACACTGGGGGGGGGGGGGTTCTCATACACTGGGGGGGTCCCTATCACACAGCAGACACGCGGGGACCCTCTGCTGTACACACGCGGCGGTATATGAATCGCACCAGGTCCGCACAGAGCAGGCTCCACCCTCCCATCACATCCGCTATCCGGGTCCGTTACCTGAGGCCTCGGCCGCTGACCTCCGGGTATACGGGATTCTAGAGTCTCCCCCCAACCCCAGCCGCCGGGAGGGAGCGCAGCCCCGATCACGTGTACAGGCTCAGGGTCGCCTATGGGTGGAGCTAAGGGGGATTCCAGTCACATGTTCAGCGCCCCCTGTACCACGTGATACCCCCCAACTGACCATGTGACCAGCCGCGGCCCAGACATGGCGGCATCGCTGGTTGCTATGGTAACATCTCAGCGCCTTGGTCACTAGTACAGTGACCTACTGACCTGTAGAGCACGGAGTCTGGAATAGATACACTTAGATACTTAGGAGATACACCGGCCTAGAACCATAGACTTAGATACAGCAGCTTATTAGCAGAATGTGTAGGTACGAAAAGCTGCGGGGCCTCTGAGAATCTGCGCCGCTTCTCTTCTCCACAGGTTTCCATAAAGCCTTTGTTCCTTCTTCTTGACTGTAAGTTTTAAAAGAATACTCCAGTATATTAAAAGAGTACTCCAGTATATTAAAAGAGTACTCCAGTATATTAAAAGAGTACTCCAGTATATCAAAAGAATACTCCAGTATATCAAAAGAGTACTCCAGTATATTAAAAGAATACTCCAGTATATTAGAAGAATACTCCAGTATGTTAAAAGAATACTCCAGTATATCGAAAGAGTACTCCAGTATGTTAAAAGAGTACTCCAGTATATCGAAAGAGTACTCCAGTATATCAAAAGAATACTCCAGTATATCAAAAGAGTACTCCAGTATATCAAAAGAGTACTCCAGTATATCAAAAGAGTACTCCAGTATATCAAAAGAATACTCCAGTATATTAAAAGAATACTCCAGTATATCAAAAGAGTACTCCAGTATATCAAAAGAATACTCCAGTATGTTAAAAGAGTACTCCAGTATATCGAAAGAGTACTCCAGTATGTTAAAAGAGTACTCCAGTATGTTAAGAGTACTCCAGTATATCAAAAGAATACTCCAGTATGTTAAAAGAGTACTCCAGTATATCAAAAGAATACTCCAGTATGTTAAAAGAGTACTCCAGTATATCAAAAGAATACTCCAGTATGTTAAAAGAGTACTCCAGTATGTTAAAAGAGTACTCCAGTATATTAAGTGTACTCCAGTATATTAAGTGTACTCCAGTATGTCAAAAGAATACTCCAGTATGTTAAAAGAGTACTCCAGTATATCAAAAGAATACTCCAGTATGTTAAAAGAGTACTCCAGTATATCGAAAGAGTACTCCAGTATGTTAAGAGTACTCCAATATATTAAAAGAATACTCCAGTATATTAAGTGTACTCGGAGTATGTCAAAAGAGTACTCCAGATATCGAAAGAGTACTCCAGTATGTTAAAAGAATACTCGAGTATGTTAAGTGTACTCGAGTATGTCAAAAGAGTACTCCAGTATATCGAAAGAATACTCCAATATATTAAAAGAATACTCCAGTATATTAAGTGTACTCGAGTATGTCAAAAGAGTACTCCAGTATATCGAAAGAATACTCCAATATATTAAAAGAATACTCCAGTATATTAAGTGTACTCGAGTATGTCAAAAGAGTACTCCAGTATATCGAAAGAGTACTCCAGTATGTTAAAAGAGTACTCCAGTATATCGAAAGAGTACTCCAGTATGTTAAAAGAGTACTCCAGTATGTCAAAAGAATACTCCAGTATGTTAAAAGAGTACTCCAGTATGTCAAAAGAATACTCCAGTATGTTAAAAGAGTACTCCAGTATATTAAGTGTACTCCAGTATGTCAAAAGAGTACTCCAGTATATCGAAAGAGTACTCCAGTATGTTAAAAGAGTACTCCAATATATTAAAAGAATACTCCAGTATATTAAGTGTACTCGAGTATGTCAAAAGAGTACTCCAGTATGTCAAAAGAATACTCCAGTATGTTAAAAGAGTACTCCAGTATATCGAAAGAGTACTCCAGTATGTTAAAAGAGTTCTCCAGTATATCGAAAGAGTACTCCAGTATGTTAAAAGAGTACTCCAGTATGTCAAAAGAATACTCCAGTATGTTAAAAGAGTACTCCAGTATGTCAAAAGAATACTCCAGTATATCGAAAGAATACTCCAGTATATCAAAAGAGTACTCCAGTATATCAAAAGAGTACTCCAGTATATCAAAAGAGTACTCCAGTATATCAAAAGAATACTCCAGTATATCGAAAGAGTACTCCAGTTTGTTAAAAGAGTACTCCAGTATATCGAAAGAGTACTCCAGTATATTAAAAGAATACTCCAGTATGTCAAAAGAGTACTCCAGTATATCGAAAGAGTACTCCAGTATATCGAAAGAGTACTCCAGTATGTCAAAAGAATACTCCAGTATGTCAAAAGAATACTCCAGTATGTCAAAAGAGTACTCCAGTATATCAAAAGAATACTCCAGTATATCAAGAGTACTCCAGTATATCGAAAGAGTACTCCAGTATGTCAAAAGAGTACTCCAGTATGTTAAAAGAGTACTCCAGTATGTCAAAAGAATACTCCAGTATGTTAAAAGAGTACTCCAGTATGTCAAAAGAATACTCCAGTATGTTAAAAGAGTACTCCAGTATATCGAAAGAGTACTCCAGTATATTAAAAGAGTACTCCAGTATATCAAAAGAGTACTCCAGTATATCGAAAGAGTACTCCAGTATGTTAAAAGAATACTCCAGTATGTTAAAAGAGTACTCCAGTATGTTAAGAGTACTCAGGTATGTAAAAAGAGTACTCCAGTATGTTAAAAGAATACTCCAGTATGTTAAAGGAGTACTCCAGTATGTTGAAGGAATACTCCAGTATGTTAAAAGAGTACTCCAGTATATCAAAAGAGTACACCAGTATGTTAAAAAAAAATACTCTATTATGTTAAAAGAATACTCCAGTATGTTGAAGGAGTACTCCAGTATGTTAAAAGAATACTCTAGTATGTAAAAGGAGTACTCCAGTATGTTGAAGGAGTACTCCAGTATGTTAAAGGAGTGCTTCGGGATATAAAAAATGAATCCCTAATCCTAAGGGGGCATGTTGGTTTGGTGCGGTGGTCGACACGTGCTTTTTGGCTGGAGAGTCGCGGCCCCGTACAGGAAATCACTGTCACGCCCCCTCAATGCAGCGCTATAGCAGAGCCGAAGATTAGTATGTTTGAAATTGCCCTATTTTGACCACCTATAACCTCCTAATTTTTCTGTATACGGGCGGTATGAGGGCTAATTTTTCCATATATGGGGCGGTATGAGGGCTAATTTTTTGCGCAGTGATTTGTAGTTTTTATCTGTACCAAGTTTGCTTAGGTTTTACTTTTTATTAATTTTTTATGAAATTTTTTTGGGGAATAAAATGTGACAAAAAAACAGCAATTTTGGGCTTTTTTATTCTTTTAAGTTTACGCCCTTCACTGTACGGAATAATTAACAATATATTTTGATAGTTCAGACTTTTACGCACGCGGCAATACCAAATATGTTTATTAATAATTTTTTTTACGGTTTTTGGGCGGTAAAATGGGAAAAGCGGATGATTTACATTTTTATTGGGGAGGGGATTTTTCAAATAATTTTCCTTTTTTTTACATTTTGTAACTTTTTTTTTTTTTTTACACTTTAATAGTCCCCATAGGGGGCTATTTATAGAAATCATTTGATTGCTAATACTGTCCAGTGCTATGTATAGAGCATAGAACTGATCAGTGTTATCGGTGATCTTCTGCTCTGGTCTGAGATTGGTCAATCTCAGACCAGAGCAGAAGACCCCTGGAGACGGACGGAGGAAGGTGAGGGGACCTCCGTCCGCCATTATGGATGACCGGATCCCCGCGGCAGCGCCATGGGCAATTCGATCATCCATTTAAAGTACCGCACTGCCGCAGATGCCGTGATCTGTATTGATCACGGCATCTTAGGGGTTAATGGCAGACATCCGCGCGATCGTGGATGTCGGCCATTACCGGCGGGTCCCTGGCTGCTGATAGCAGCTGGGACCTGCCGCGCTTGATGCGAACAACTGTCTGGTGCTCGCGGTCATGGCGGAGCTTCAATGTACGTCATGGTGCGTTAGGTACCACGGCGCCATGACGTACATTTAAGTCAATTGTCATTACGGGGTTAATGGAGTACTACAGGTTCCTGCCCCTATTAGTAGAATCTGTCGGCATTCTGCCAAAAATACCAGAAAAAAATTAATAAAGTGATCAAAAAGTCCCATCAAAACAAAAACAGTGTGATAAAAACTACAGGTCATGGTATAAAAAATGGCCCTCATACATCCCTGTATATACAAAAATAAAGGTGTTACAGCGGTCAGAAGAGGAAAATTTTAAGCATACACATTTTCATACAAAAAAGGTATCATATTTTTGAAAGTAATAAAATAAAACCTGTATAAATTGGGATATCGTTGTAATCGCATGGACCTACGGAATAAAGAAAATGGGGGAGATTGATCAAAATCTGTGTAGAGGAAAAGTTGACCGCTTCAGATCGCTTCTTTTTATTCTAACAAGACCTCTAAAAAATAAAAATAGCGATCTGATTGGTTGCTATGGGCAACTGGTCACTTTTTTCTCTGCACGGGTTTTATTAAATCTCCCCAAATGTTTCATTTTACCAAAAAGTGCACTGCGTAGAAATGGAGGCCCCAAAAAGTAGCAAAATGGCATTTTGTTTTCAGTTTCACCCCACAAATAATCTTTCTGTTTTGTGGTAAAATGAAAGATGTCATTACAAAGTACATTTGGTGGTGCAAAAAACAAGCCCTCATATCGGTCTGTAGGTGGCAAATTGAAGGCATCATGGCTCTTAGAAGGCAAGGAGTTAAAAACAAAAGTGCAAAAAACTGATGTGCTTAAGGGGTTAGAAAGGTTTGATATGGCCTCTGGTGTCTTCTTGGAGTCTCCACACCGAGTGACACAAGCTGCCTTCTTTCCTCTATCCAGGAGTTTAAATTGTGAGGTAAAGTTGTGAGGTAAAGTTGTGAGGTAAAGATATTATGTAAAGATGTGAGGTAAAGTTCTGAGGTAAAGATGTGAGGTAAAGTTGTGAGGTAACGTTGAAAAGTAACATTGTGAGGTAAAGTTGTGAGGTAATGATGTGTGGTAAAGATGTGACGTAAAGATGTGAGGTAAAGTAATGAGGTAGAGTTGTGAGGTAATGATGTAAGGTAAAGTTGTGAGGTAATGATGTGAGGTAAAGATGTGAGGTAAAGATGTGAGGTAAAGTGAGGTAATGATTTGGGTTAAAGTCGTGAGGTAAAGTTGTAAGGTGAAGTTGTGAGGTAATGATGTGAGGTACAGATGTGAGGTAAAGTTGTGAGGTAATGATGTGAGGTAGAGTTGTAAGGTAGAGTTGTGAGGTAAAGATGTGAGGTAAAGTTTTGAGGTAAAGTTGTGAGGTAATGATGTGAGATAAACAGAAAGGGGCCTCGACTAGTCACCTTGGAACAGAGAGTCCTCCGCCCTTGAAGACGTGCGGGAGTGAGATGGGAACCCCATCGGCTGAGCTGGTTGTCTTTTCAAATGCATGGTGGATTGAAAATCCGCAAAATCCGTTCCGGAGAAGGGAGTAGTCTTCTCAAAGAGGTGGTCTTATGGTTGCCGTAAAGCATTCTTGTGAATAACCCACTGCTTCCCAACTAGGGTGCCTCCGGCTGTTGCAAAACTACAACTCCCAGCATGCCCAGACAACTTTCCCCAACATAGGAATAGTCGGGTATTGCCCAGTGCACACAACAAGCCTCACAGTACATAGGTCAGTGTTTCCCCACTAAGGAGCCTCCAGCTGTTGCACAACTACCACTCCCAGCATGCCCAGACAACTTTCCCCAACATAGGAATAGTCGGGTATTGCCCAGTGCACACAACAAGCCTCACAGTACATAGGTCAGTGTTTCCCCACTAAGGAGCCTCCAGCTGTTGCACAACTACCACTCCCAGCATGCCCGGACAGCCGAAGGCTGTCCGGGCATACTGGGAGTGGTAGTTATGCAACAGCTGGAGGAACCATGGTTTAAAAATACTGGGATAATATAGTATATATCCCAGGATCCCTTAAAGTGATTGATAAGAATTTGGGAATAGAATTGTAGAATGATTTCTATTTACTTTATTTGTTCCTATTTTAGGGGGAGACGTTCTGTACGGATGATCCTTACTGTACGACACGGCCGACTGCAGAACAGCGACAGCCTCCATCTGCTCTGTCGGCTCTGCTACATGGATCTGCACCTCATCACGTCTTCATGTTCACCGCTCTGCGTCCTCCATGGCGTATCCTTCATGATGGAGCAGCTTGTGGAGCAGGTTGGTGACGGGGTCCTGTCAATCACTTGTGACAGCCGGAGCTTCGAGGCGTCGCTGAGTTCTCAAAAAATGCTGAAAAAACGCTTCTTATTGATCTTTTTCCAGGATTTATAACAACACACGTGGAGAGGTCCAGCTGGATATAGTGGGCACTGAAGCACAGGAGGTGGGCAACAAAGTCTAGTGCCCACAGTTAGGTCGTGATGTTATTTGCTGCACCACTGAAATTCCACATTTAAAGGGGTACTCCACTGGAAAACAGTTTTTTTTTTTTTTTTTAAATCAACAGAATGTCAGAATGACATAAAGTTAAACAGATTTGTAAATTGCTTCTATTAAAAAAATCTTAATCCTTCCAGTACTTATCAGCTGCTGTATGCTCCACAGGAAGTTATTTTCTCTTTGAATTTCTTTTCTGTCTGACCACATCACTCTCTGCTGACACCTCTGTCCATTTTAGGAACTGTCCAGAGCAGGAGAGGTTTTCTATGGGGATTTGCTCTTCCTCTGGATAGTTCCTAAAGTGGACAGAGGTGTCAGCAGAGAGCACTGTGGTCAGAAAGAAAGGAAATTCTAAAAGAAAAGAACTTCCTGTGGAGCATATAGAAGCTTAGAAGTACTGGAAGAATTAAGATTTTTTTAATAGAAGTAATTTACAAATCTGTTAAACTTTCTGGCACCAGTTGATTAAAAAAAAAAAAAAAAAGTTTTCCAGCGGAGTACCCCTTTAACCCCTTAACGACAATGGACGTAAATGTACGTCATGGTGACGTGGTATTTAGTGCACCATGATGTACATTTACGCGCCGACATGATCGCGAGCACCGGAGTGGTGCTCGCGTCATGCCCGGCAGGTCCCGGCTGCTATCAGCTGCCAGGGACCCGCCGGTAATGGCGGACATCCGCGATCGCGCGGATGTTTGCCATTAACCCCTCTGTTACCGTGATCAATACAGATCATGGCATCTGCGGCAGTGCGGTACTTTGCACGGATGATCGGATCGCCCGCAGCGCTGCCGCGGCGATCCGATCATCCAGCATGGCGGCCGGAGGTCCCCTCACCTGGCTCCGGCCGTCTCCCGGGGTCTTCTGCTCTGGTCTAAGATCGATCAGACCAGAGCAGAAGATCGCTGATAACACTGATCAGCGCTGTGTCCTATTCATAGCACTGAACAGTATTAGCAATCAACTGATTGCAATGAATAGTCCCCTATGGGGACATAAAAAGTGTAAAAAAAAAAAAAAAATGTAAAAAAATGTAAAATAAAAAAGTAAAAAAATTAGAAAAATCCCCTCCCCCAATAAAAAAGTAAAACGTCCGTTTTTCCCATTTTACCCCCAAAAAAGCGTAAAAAAATGAATACACATATTTGGTATCGCCGCGTGCATAAAAGTCTGAACTATTAAAATATATTGTTAATTATCCCGTACGGTGAACGGCGTAAATGTAAAAAAATAAAAAAAATAGTCCAAAATTGCTTCTTTTTTGTCACATTTTATTCCAAAAACAAAATAATTAAAAAATTAATAAAAAGTAAAACCTAAGCAAAAGTGAAACTGATAAAATGTAAAGATCATGGCGCAAAAAATGAGCCCTCATATCGCCCCATATACGGAAAAATGAGAAAGCTATAGGTGGTCAAAATAGGGCAATTTCAAACATACTAATTTTGTTAAAATGATTTGAGATTTTTTTTTAAGCGATACAATTATAGAAAAGCATATAACATGGGTATAATTTTAATCGTATTGACCCACAGAATAAAGAAAACAAGCCCTTATATGGGTCTGTGGATGGAAATATAAGAGAGTTATGGTTTTTAGAAGGCGAGGAGGAAAAAACGAAAATGCTAAAATAAAATTGGTCTGGTCCTTATGGGGTTAATGTTTAAAGGGGTACTCCAGGGGGGAAAAAAAGTTTTCACACCAACTGGTGTCAGAAAGCTGCACAGATTTGTAAATTACTTCTATATAAAAATCTTAATCCTTCCAGTACATATCAGCTGCTGTATGCTCCACAGGAAGTTGTTTTTTCAAGTCTGACCACAGTGCTCTCTGCTGACACCTCTGTCCATGTCAGGAACTTTCCAGAGCAGGAGAGGTTTGCTATGGTGATTTGCTCCTACTCTGGACAGTTCCTGACACGGACAGAGGTGTCAACAGAGAGCACTGTGGTCAGACTGGAAAGATCTACACAACTTCCTCTGGAACATACAGCAGCTGATAAGTACTGGAAGGATTAAGATTTTTATATAGAGGTCATTTACATATCTGTTTAACTTTCTGGCACCAGATGATTTGAAAACATTCCCCCCCCCCCCCCCCCCTGGAGTTCCCCTTTACGTTGATTATTTTGGGTGTAGTCACGTCGTTGCTAGGCACCCAACCAAGGGCCATCCACAGGGCCGAAGCTTGATGCTCCTGGAGCTTAAAGCTAAATGTTCTCTGAGGCTCCCTAGACAGGAACAAGGCAAGGGTCCCAGCTTCTGGTGGTTATGGTGCCAACCAAAAGACAAGTGGTGACCTGTCATGGATGACACCAAGGGCATGCATACCATAGTGAAAGTTGATGGGTCCCCTTGATTGAGGGGCCCCGGAATGGTTGGTCCCATTCCATTTCTATTGGTAAGAAACTGTGCAGTTCAGGGCTGTAAGGTCCTTACCCTACATCTCCTTGCAGACTGTTTCCCTATAGACAGAAACTCTCCAGCTTTGCACAACTCTTTCTCCAGCACACAACACTAGATTGCGCTAACTAGGAGGTTTCCCTTCTAGAAGGTTTCTACAGTTTTACAGCCATGGAATTGCAAGAGAGACCACACTCCATGTAGAGTTCTTCATCCAGAGAGACCAGCACATAAACAGTTCTACAGCCAGAGAGACCACCCCTCATATAGAGTTCTGTAGTCAGAGAGACCACCCCCATATACAGTTCTACAGCCAGAGAGACCACCCCATATACAGTTCTACAGCCAGAGAGACAACCCCTATATACAGTTCTACAGCCAGAGAGACAACCCCCATATACAGTTCTACAGCCAGAGAGACCACCCCATATACAGTTCTACAGCCAGAGAGACAACCCCTATATACAGTTCTACAGCCAGAGAGACAACCCCCATATACAGTTCTACAGCCAGAGAGACCACCCCTATATACAGTTCTACAGCCAGAGAGACCACTCCATATACAGTTCTACAGCCAGAGAGACCACCCCCATATACAGTTCTACAGCCAGAGAGACCAACCCATATACAGTTCTACAGCCAGAGAGACCTCTCCCATATACAGTTCTACAGCAAGAGAGACCACCCCATATACAGTTCTACAGCCAGAGAGACCACATCATATACAGTTCTACAGCAAGAGAGACCACCCCATATGCAGTTCTACAGCCATAGAGATCACCCCCATATACAGTTCTGTGGATAGAGAGACCACCCCATATACAGTTCTACAGCCAGAGAGACCACCCCCATATACAGTTCTACAGCCAGAGAGACCACCCCCATATACATTTCTGTGGATAGAGAGACCACCCCATATACAGTTCTACAGCCATAGAGACCACATCATATACAGTTCTACAGTCAGAGAGACCTCTCCCATATACAGTTCTACAGCCAGATAGACAACCCCTATATACAGTTCTACAGCCATAGAGACCACCCCATATACAGTTCTACAGCCAGATAGACAACCCCTATATACAGTTCTACAGCCATAGAGACCACCCCATATACAGTTCTACAGCCAGATAGACAACCCCTATATACAGTTCTACAGCCATAGAGACCACCCCATATACAGTTCTACAGCCAGAGAGACCACCCCATATACAGTTTTACAGCCATAGAGACCACCCCCATATACAGTTCTGTGGATAGAGAGACCACCCCATATACAGTTCTACAGCCAGAGAGACCACCCCCATATACAGTTCTACAGCCAGAGAGACCACCCCATATACAGTTCTACAGCCATAGAGACCACATCATATACAGTTCTACAGCCAGAGAGACCACCCCATATACAGTTCTACAGCCAGAGAGACCACCCCCATATACAGTTCTACAGCCAGAGAGACCACCCCCATATACAGTTCTACAGCCAGAGAGACCATCCTATATACTATAACTATGCTTTACATAATCCTGTGTTAAATAAAGAATAAGTATAATAGAATAAGTTCAATCACCCTGTAGTCTATAAAGCATGTGGCGGGTGACGTGTATGTACATTCCATAGGTGGGACAATGGTCCAGGGCTCGGCCAGTTTCCAGGTGAGAGGGTAACACAGGCTGATTCATGGAACACTAGTGAAGAATCTATATTATACTTTGTATTTCACTTCCCCACCATTTCCATGATCTCCTGTCAGTGAATATGTCATGATAATACTTATAGGTTTATAACCAGACAGAATGACATCACACAGGTGTACGGCTCAGTATAGGAGACAGTGTGCTTCCATTCACTGACATTGAATGTCAACCTTTCCTCATACAATAAGGAGAATGAATTCCCATAATAATGGATGAGCCCTGTCATTTCTGTGCATAAGGGATGTAATGTGTGATGTCTGGGGACGGCGCTGTGTGCAAACACTGAGGAGGAGACGCCTTTTATTGTGTAGCAGGTGCACAGTACGAAGCAGGACGGCATTGTACCCATGTAACCTCACCCACTGTGAAAAAAAGCTAATTCATCAATAACTTTACTGGGATCTCACTGAATTCACGATTATAGTGCGAACATGTACTTATTGGTATATTGATGTGTACACAGCAAACATTTACCCAGTTTTATGTGAAACACAAATATGATACCACCGACTGCCCTGAGCCCTCTATGTACAAGAATATAACTACTAAAACACTGCTCCTATATACAAGAATATAACTACTATAATACTGCCTCCTATATAAAAGAATATAACTACTATAATACTGCTTCTATATACAAGAATATAACTACTATAATACTGCTCCTATATACAAGAATATAGCTACTATAATACTGCCTCCTATATACAAGAATATAACTACTATAATACTGCTCCTATATACAAGAATATAACTACTATAATACTGCTCCTATATACAAGAATATAATTACTACAATACTGCTCCTATATACAAGAATATAACTACTATAATACTGCCTCCTATATAAAAGAATATAACTACTATAATACTGCTTCTATATACAAGAATATAACTACTATAATACTGCTCCTATATACAAGAATATAGCTACTATAATACTGCCTCCTATATACAAGAATATAACTACTATAATACTGCTCCTATATACAAGAATATAACTACTATAATACTGCTCCTATATACAAGAATATAATTACTACAATACTGCTCCTATATACAAGAATATAACTACTATAATACTGCTCCTATATACAAGAATATAACTACTATAATACTTCTCCTATGTACAAGAATATAACTACTATAATACTGCCTCCTATATACAAGAATATAACTACTATAATACTGCCCCTATATACAAGAATATAACTACTATAATACTGCTCCTATATACAAGAATATAAATACTATAATACTGTCTCCTATATACAAGAATATAACTACTATAATACTGCTCCTATATACAAGACTATAACTACTATAATACTGCTCCTATATACAAGAATATAACTACTATAATACTGTTCCTATATACAAGAATATAGCTACTATAATACTGCTCCTATATACAAGAATATAATTACTACAATACTGCTCCTATATACAAGAATATAACTACTATAATACTGCTCCTATATACAAGAATATAACTACTATAATACTGCTCCTATATACAAGAATATAACTACTATAATACTTCTCCTATATACAAGAATATAACTACTATAATACTGCTCCTATATACAAGAATATAACTACTATAATACTGCTCCTATATACAAGAATATAACTACTATAATACTGTTCCTATATACAAGAATATAACTACTATAATACTGCTCCTATATACAAGAATATAACTACTATAATACTGGTACTATATACAAGAATATAACTACTATAATACTGCCTCCTATATACAAGAATATAGCTCCTATAATACTGCTCCTATATACAAGAATATAACTACTATAATACTGCTCCTATATACAAGAATATAACTACTATAATACTACCACCTATATACAAGAATATAACTACTATAATACTGCTCCTATATACAAGAATATAACTACTATAATACTGCTCCTATATACAAGAATATAACTACTATAATACTGGTACTATATACAAGAATATAACTACTATAATACTGCCTCCTATATACAAGAATATAGCTCCTATAATACTGCTCCTATATACAAGAATATAACTACTATAATACTGCTCCTATATACAAGAATATAACTACTATAATACTACCACCTATATACAAGAATATAACTACTATAATACTGCTCCTATATACAAGAATATAACTACTATAATACTGCTCCTATATACAAGAATATAACTACTATAATATTGCTCCTATATACAAGAATATAACTACTATAATACTGCTCCTATATACAAGAATATAACTACTATAATGCTGCTCCTATATGCAAGAATATAACTACTATAATACTGATCCTATATACAAGAATATAACTACTATAATACTGCCTCCTATATACAAGAATATAACTACTATAATACTGCTCCTATATACAAGAATATGACTACTATAATACTGCCCCCTATATACAAGAATATAACTACTATAATACTGCCTCCTATATACAAGAATATAACTACTATAATACTGCCTCCTATATACAAGAATATAACTACTATAATACTGCTCCTATATACAAGAATATGACTACTATAATACTGCCCCCTATATACAAGAATATAACTACTATAATACTGCCTCCTATATACAAGAATATAACTACTATAATACTGCTCCTATATACTGTACAAGAATATATCTACTATAATACTGCTCCTATATACAAGAATATAACTACTATAATACTGCTCCTATATACAAGAATATAACTACTATAATACTGCTCCTATATACAAGAATATAACTACTATAATACTGCTCCTATATACAAGAATATAACTACTATAATACTGCTCCTATATACAAGAATATAACTACTATAATACTGCTCCTATATACAAGAATATAACTACTATAATACTGCTCCTATATACAAGAATATAACTACTATAATACTGCTCCTATATACAAGAATATAACTAGTATAATACTGCTCCTATATACAAGAATATAACTACTATAATACTGCTCCTATATACTGTACAAGAATATATCTACTATAATACTGCTCCTATATACAAGAATATAACTACAATAATACTGCTCCTATATACAAGAATATAACTACTATAATACTGCTCCTATATACTATAATATAACTACTATAATACTGCCTCCTATATACAAGAATATAACTACTATAATACTGCTCCTATATACAAGAATATAACTACTATAACACTGCCTCCTATATACAAGAATATAACTACTATAATACTGCCTCCTAGCTGTGAGGTTGTGTGTTTGTGGTTCTCCTGATGTCTGGAGAAAGCCCAGGGCGGGGCCACCCTGGGCGGGGAAGCTCCCCAAGCAAGGCCCAGGCTTCTCGGCCTACACTGGGGGAAAACTCCCAGGCTTCTTCTAATGTGGATGTAAATCCTAAAGTCATTCCAGTACAGAAGAATACTGAGCATGTAAGTCCAGCCATTGTAAAGAAGGAAAATACAGCGATGGATGTATGTAAAGAAAAGAAAGCAGCAGCAAGTATGTGTAAGGAATGTGATGTGAAACAGTCTGCCAGCCATGGTGTACAGTGTGATGGTAATATGACTGAATTCAAGACAGAATCCATTGTGGGAACTCCAAAGTCTGCAAACCGAGGCCATGTTGGTGCACAGGAGATGGGGCAGAGTGGATCACATGTTGGTGCACAGGAGATGGGGCAGAGTGGATCACATGTTGGTGCACAGGAGATGGGGCAGAGTGGATCACATGTTGGTGCACAGGAGATGGGGCAGAGTGGATCACAGGCAGCAGGTGTGCAGCTCCACTCTCCAGCACAGAGACAGAGGAGGACATCTCTGGAGAGGTGGTCTCCAGCATGACCCGCTCAGGCCGCACAAGATCCCAGGCTGGAGGTAAGAGCCATAACACTGACAAGTCTATGGAGGTGACACCAGGGAAATATGTTGAAAAATCTGAAAGTGTTTGCAAAACTGTTCCTGCCCCAGACCCTGGTGTATGTGACCGGGCCTCAGGAGATCCAGCCAGCCATGGCTCCTCTGTGTTCACCCAGCCTGAGAGACAGTCCAGACCCCTCCAGCAGGGCAAAGAGACCACCCGGGCACCAGAGCTACAGCTGGCGGAGGAGATCCCAGCACTGGTGAGGAGGATGGAGGAGCTGAAACACCAAAAACAAATGCTGCAAATGCAGATTGACTGTGTCTATAAACTGAAGACAGCAAATCCACAATACAAGACAATGCATGATGATAAACTATATGCACTGAGCACAGAACTGGCCACCATAGTGAGTGAGATGGACTCTATACTGGAGAGGATGGGACCTTTGGCAGAATCCTATAGGAACAAGGAACGCTTTTCCCAGTACCAGCTGAGTTTTGGTGCAGAGCCCAGATCGGATGTGGCACCTGTCATCACCCCAGATGAGCCCCAGGAGGTGACAAGACCCCTTATAAAACCCCCAAGTTTCACCTTCAAGGATTGGCATGTTCATAAGCCCGAGGAGCAGCAACCTCAGAGACCTGCAGCTGTTCCGGAGCCTGCAACTCACTTACCTGCAGAGGCACCACAAGTCCCAGAAGTCCCAGTGCATCAGGAGGACAGTGGACATTTGCCGGTGTATGAAGGTGATGGGGTGATGGAGCAGAGCTCTAATGTTGGGGCACGGACTGGGGGTGAGGACTGTGATAATGTTGGGGCACGGACTGGGGGTGAGGACTGTGATGATGTTGGGGCACGGACTGAGGGTGCGGACTGTGATGTTCTTGAGGGGTCGGTGGCTGGAGGGGGTGCACAATCTGTGTGGGGTGTTGTGTCTGATGATGATATAGAGGTGGATGGGACAGGTGATGTTGTACACAATACTGTGCAGGATTTCCCCCCTTTACCTACAAGCACAGCAGCTGTGGCAGGGCCCCCTAGAGTAGACCCCAACCCTGTAAGACAGGATGCAGGTACCCGCCAGGTTCCTCCTAGAAATGCCTGGAGCCGTGGTGCTCCATCCTTCACCTCCAGCGCCAATTACACTGGCCAGGCATTTAAAAGGAGGAATGTTGTGAGATTCCGGCACAGAGGTGCCAAGGAGGACCTTCCAGATAGGAGGTTTGTGGTGAGGGAGCTCCTGTGCCACCAGATGGGGTTTGTGCCAGCGGACATCTTGGCTGTAATAAACCTACCAGATAGACAGGGCTATGATGTCAGCTTTAAGCTCATGTCTAATCTGGATAGGTTCTGGTCCAACTTCCCCAGGTTCAGAGACAAGGATGGATGGAGTAAATTTAGTTTTATTCCCATATCCAAGCCAGATACCGTCATCATAAATATCATCTTCTGGAATGAAGCTGTTCCCCCCCAGGACATTGTGGTGTGGCTCCGCAGACATTGTGACCTGGTGTCTGATCTCACCAAGAACAGAGATGATGACGGTATCTGGACTGGAGGGTGGAAGGTCCTGGTGAAGCTGCGCCAACACGGGAACATCACCCAACATCTGCCAAATTCCTTCTTTATTGGCAGAGAGAAGGGTGTTTGCTTCTACCCTGGTCAGCCCAGAAAGTGTTTTAAATGTGGTAAACCTGGACATCTGGCTAACACCTGTACTGTGGTAAAGTGTAACCTGTGTGGTGAGACTGGTCATGTAAGTGCTGATTGCCAGAACATCAGATGCAATCTATGCGGTGAGATCGGTCACCCTCACCGGGACTGTCCCAATGCCTGGCACAACATCTGCCGGGAGCTTCCTGATGAGGACCTTGTGGCGGGGGCAGAGGCTGTAGAGGAGGAGGCTTTGTTATCAGACCCTATACTGACCAGACAGGAGGTTCAGCCAGACTTAGGTAACACTGCACCAACACCTCAGCAGTCAGAGAGCACACAGGGGGACATGGAGGTTGTGCCACAAGACCAGCAGCAGCCGGGGGTATCCTCTTCTGTGTCTGAGGGGAATAGGATGCAGCAAAATAAAAGGAGGAAAAAAGACAAGTCCTCCCGCAGGCCTGAGGGGGAGAACAGCATCGTTCAAAGTGTGAAAAAAAGGGCTGACAACAGGGCAGGAGTGATGGTGGTGTCCAACAGGTACGAGGTCCTGTCAGAGTCCGAGGGAGATTTGGACACTGAGATAAAAAGAATAGAGGGTGAATGTGATGGTGACACCAGGGACCAACCCCCAATAAAAAGAAAACCGCAGAGTGTGAAAGATAATGTAGAGTCAGATATGGAGACAGGTGGTGGCCAGCGGGACTCAGATTCTGACTTGTGATGATGGGGATCAGGTCTCTGCTCTTCTGTCTTATCATGGCGGGGTTTACTTTAAGGGTCCTTTCTAGTAATGTGAACAGTATTAAAGTGAGGAGGACACGGCACGTAGTCTATGACTATCTTAGGGATCTGGACACAGATGTCATCTTCATGCAGGAGACGCGCCTGACTTCTTCGGGGTATTTACGTGAGGCTGAGAGGGAATGGACGTCTGGGCCTTCTTTCTGGTCACTGGCTGTGGAGCCTTATGCCGGGGTGGCCATACTGTTTACCACCAGGGATGTGACTGTACATAGGATGACAGAGGTTGTCATGGGAAGGTGTCTGATCCTGGAGGTCACTATCCATGGTAGAAGGCTCCGGCTAATAAATATCTATGGCCCGCAGACAGTGACCGAAAGGATCCAGCTATTTAATGATGTCAAGCCATATCTATTCACATCTGTTCCTGTTATAATGGCCGGGGATTTTAACGTCACTAGGACATCAAGTGACAGGTCCTCAGGTAGAGCGGTGGCCAGGGACTCCAAGGTCCTAAATAACATAATCTTGCAGGCCGGTCTGTGTGATGTGTTCACACAGGGTGGAAGAAAACCAAAACTCACATACACCTGTTCTGACAGGAGCAGTAGAATAGATATGGCGTTTGTGCGTCCTGAAGAATTTATTAGTGATAGGAATGAAAAAACTGTCCCTTATTCAGATCACATGGCCTTAGTTTTCCATCTTGGTGTCACTAAGCGCCCAGATATTGGAAGGGGGCTCTGGAAGCTCAATTCTAATATCTTGGATGATGTGCATGTTCAGGGAGGTATTCACTCTCTTATACAGAGCCAGCTAGAGCGGGTGGACTTCTATGATGATATGGCCGCCTGGTGGGAGGATGTCAAGGATGAGATCAGAACCCTCTTAAAGAGACTGTCCTTTATAAAGGGGAGGAGTAAGTATGGCCAGTATCTCAAGCTGCGCAAAGAATTGGAGTCACTATATTCGGCAGGTGGGGACCAACAAAGGATTGACCGGCTGAAATCTGAGATAAGGCAGTATCAGTAAAGCAGGTATACCTCCCTGGTTCTTGAACGGGATTATGGGTCCTTAGGGTCTCCTGATCCCTTTGAGAATTGCCGGGAGCGGGTGGCAAATAAATCTGTCACCGGTCTCACTGACTCCCAGGGTGTTTTGCAGGAATCTCGGGAGGGTATCCTGGGGGTGGTGAGATCGTACTATGCTGACTTGTTTCAGAGGAAGGTTTTGGATAGAGACAAGATGACCCAATTCTTGGAGACAACTCCGCTCCCTGATACTAATGATTTGGACTTTTCTCCTTTGACAGCAGAATTGACGGTGGCGGAGGTCAAAGAGGCCATTGATAAGTTACATCTGAAGAAGGCAACAGGTCCAGATGGGATAACAGCAGAATTCTATAAGACATTCAGAGACCTCTTGGCCCCAATCCTTGTGGATGTTTACACAAATTGTCTAGAAAGTCACCTGATGCCTCCATCCATGAGAGTGTCCTCGCTGATTCTGCTGTCTAAAGGTAAAGAGCCGAGTGACATCAAGAACTGGAGGCCAATTGCCCTCTTGAATGTCGACAGGAAGATTCTGGCAAAAATTCTGTTTTCTAGGTTAGTTTGTCTGTCCCCGGCACTGTTGGCAGGCTGTCAGTATGGCACAGTAAAAGGGCGGAACATCTCTGGGGCAGTGATCTCCATAAGGGAGATGTTTGAGAGATGTAAAGCCCTGAGGTGTGGGAGATATGTTGTCAGTCTTGACCAGGCTAAAGCCTTTGACAGAGTAGATCATGAGTATCTATGGGCCACTTTGTCAAAGTACGGTATTCCGGGACAATTCATCGATTGGCTGAAGACTTTGTATTGTGAGGCTGAGAGCTTTCCTCTGATCAATGGTTGGCAGGGTGACACGTTCAGGGTTGAGGCAGGGGTGAGACAAGGTTGCCCACTGAGCCCGCTGCTGTATGTATTTGCCTTAGACCCGTTTCTGAGGTCACTGCAGGAGTGTGGTTTTCAGGGGGTGCCGGTCCCCCACTGCCTACCCCTGAGTGTTGTTGCCTACGCGGATGATGTGACCGTAGTGATATCTGAGCCTCGTGAGGTGGAGATGTTGTCTGCGGCCATCAGAAGTTACTCGGAGGCCTCAGGGTCTCTGGTCAACCTTGAGAAGAGTCAAGCTCTCTGGGTATCAGATACTGATCCAGACTTTGATCTGCCCCAATTTGTGAGAGCCTCCACCTATATTAAAATCCTAGGGGTCAAATTCGGGAGGGACGATAATGCCAGACTAAATTGGGAAGAGAAGTTGGAAGCCGGAAATGCAAAGGTTCAGCGATGGAAGAACTGGAGGCTGACTTATAGAGAAAGGGTTAAAATGTTGAAGACTTACCTGGTCCCCGTCTTTTTGTATGTCTCTGTCGTTTTTCCTTTGCCAGAATCTTTCTCCGCTCGGCTCTTTAGCCTGTTCTTCCAGATGTTTTGGGGGAACAGGTTGAACCCAATAAAAAGAGGGATCACTTACCTACAGAGGAGAGAGGGTGGGTTGGATATGCTGAATCCAAGGGTGTTCTTTGATTCCATGTTTCTAAAAGTTAATTTTGGTTGCCTGGACTCAAACAACAGCTCCCTGTGGGCGAATAGTATCAGGGACTGGATATTGCCTTTTGCAGAGTCTTGGGTGCGAGGCGGCAGTCTCAAGAGGGGGAGATGGACGCGTGACTACCTCCCCCCGTACCTGGAATACGGGCTCAGATGTCTGAAGAGATGGCGCATTGAGAAGTCCTATTTAGAGAGTAAGACCCGTAAAGAGCTTTATGTCAGGGTTTGTAGGACCTTTTTCTTTTTACAGCCAGCTCTAAGGGACTGTACATCCGCCATTTTACGAGACAGTCTGAGGCTTCTAAACAGTGTGAGGCTCCCGAAAAAATTCCATGATATTGCCTGGCTGTCACTGCATGGGAAACTGTTTGTAAGAGGGAATTTAAAATACTTAAGTGTGTCAGATCGGAAGTGTCCCCTAGGGTGTCAGGAGGAGGAGACCATGACACATTTTATATCGGAGTGCTGGGGAGGGCGACACATATGGCAGGCAATATCCAACAAGCTAAGAATCCCGAGATTACAGACCCTAAAATACTCAGAAATAATTTACGGTGTAACATCTAGTGTAAGTGGCATTGACCGGGAGACCTTATATATCATCATATCTGTCATAAAATACTATCATTGGCACACCAGGACCCGAGTCTCCATGTACAGTGAACCCTTCCATGATAGGAGAGCAGTAGACCTGATCCTGACAGAATTGAGGTGGGTAAAGTGCTTGGAGATCAGGAAGGATGAGAAAAATTGTTTATTATGGAGGAACGTGTATATAGAATGATATTTACCTTCATGATGCTTTTGTGTTGTTATTTATTTATTTACTTTTATTCTCATTTAAAAGCAATGGGCTTTTTCTAAGTTAACAGTATTGTTTCTTTTGTAATGGAAGTGTATGATATTTAATATTTGATATTGTTTTGATAATTTTGGTCGAGTGTACTGTAATATTTCTGTTTGTTTTTTACTAATAAAAATTGCCTCCTATATACAAGAATATAACTACTATAATACTGCCCCTATATACAAGAATATAACTACTATAATACTGCTCCTATATACAGGAATATAACTACTATAATACTGCTCCTATATACAAGAATATAACTACTATAATACTGCTCCTATATACAAGAATATAACTACTATAATACTGCTCCTATATACAAGAATATAACTACTATAATACTGCTACTATATACAAGAATATAACTACTATAATACTGCTCCTATATACAAGAATATAACTACTATAATACTGCCTCCTATATACAAGAATATAACTACTATAATACTGCCTCCTATATACAGGAATATAACTACTATAATACTGCTCCTATATACAAGAATATATCTACTATAATACTGCTCCTATATACAAGAATATAACTACTATAATACTGCTCCTATATACAAGAATATAACTACTATAATACTGCTTCTATATACAAGAATATAACTACTATAATACTGCTCCTATATACAAGAATATAACTACTATAATACTGCTCCTATATACAAGAATATAACTACTATAATACTGCTCCTATATACAAGAATATAACTACTATAATACTACTCCCTATGTACAAGAATATAACTACTATAATACTGCCCCTATATACAAGAATATAACTACTATAATACTGCCTCCTATATACAGGAATATAACTACTATAATACTGCTCCTATATACAAGAATATATCTACTATAATACTGCTCCTATATACAAGAATATAACTACTATAATACTGCTCCTATATACAAGAATATAACTACTATAATACTGCTTCTATATACAAGAATATAACTACTATAATACTGCTCCTATATACAAGAATATAACTACTATAATACTGCTCCTATATACAAGAATATAACTACTATAATACTGCTCCTATATACAAGAATATAACTACTATAATACTGCCTCCTATATACAAGAATATAACTACTATAATACTGCTCCTATATACAAGAACATAATGTATCACACTATAACACATCATGGCAGATCATTTCTTGTCTATATTACCAGTCTATTAGGTATAGAGCAGACAATGTTCCTTTTCTCAGTTTCTATGTTATTACAGGAAATTTACTATGATTTTAGTTTTTTCCTCAGTATGTGGAGGGATCCCAATCCTGAGCGCACAGACCCCACAATTTACCTAGTTAGCTGTAATTCGGTGGGGATTAGAGGCGGATTAACCCTGGAGAGGCAGCGTGTGGGAGCATTAGAGCCATTGAGCAGCTTTAAGGCCCTATAACTAAGGCTCATGGTGACAACGCGGCTTATTGTGAACCATGAAACGCCTGAATGACGGAGCTTTACGCCACAGAATGCGTCTGACACTATAGCTTCATCTCTACAATGATCTTCTGTAATCTGATTAGGATCTTCTCCTCTGGGATGGGAAATGCTGAAAATGGAGAGGAAACCCAGCAAAACAGGAAACAGGTGCCAAATAATGGGGCCAGATGGATTGTGGGAGAAAACACATGGAACAGGACATCGGGATCTGCTGCCTAGGGCTGAACTTTTTCTTTAAAAGGGCATAGTGCCCATATAGGAGCCATAGGGGGAGATTTATCAAAACCTGTGCAGAAGAAAAGTTGCTGAGTTGCCCATAGCAACCAATCAGATCGTTTCTTTCATTTCTGAAAAGGCCTCTGAACAAATGAAGGAAGCGATCTGATTGGTTGCTATGGGCAACTCAGCAACTTTTCCTCTGCATAGGTTTTGATAAATCTCCCCCATAGTGCCCATATAAGAGCCATAGTGCCCATATAAGAACCATAGTGTCCATATAAGAGCTATAGTGCCCATATAACAGCCATAGTGTCCATATAAGAGCCATAGTGCCCATATAAGAGCCATAGTGCCCATCTAAGAGCCATAGTGCTCATATAAGATCCAAAGTGCCCATATAAGAGCCATAGTGCCCATCTAAGAGCCATAGTGCTCATATAAGATCCAAAGTGCCCATATAACAGCCATAGTGCCCATATAAGAGCTATAGTGTCCATATAACAGCCATAGTGCTCATATAAGATCCAAAGTGCCCATATAACAGCCATAGTGCCCATATAAGAGCCATAGTGCCCATATAAGAGCCATAGTGTCCATATAAGAGCCATAGTGCCCATATTAGAGCCATAGTGCTCATATAAGATCAACAGTACCCATATAAGAGCCATAGTGCCCATATTAGAGCAATGTGCTAATTTAAGAGCCATAGTGCCATATAAGAGCCATAGTGCCCATATTTGAGCCATAGTGCCCATATTTGAGCCATAGTGTCCATATAAGAGCCAAAGTGTCCATATAAGAGCCAAAGTGTCCATATAAGAGCCAAAGTGTCCATATAAGAGCCAAAGTGTCCATATAAGAGCCATAGTGCCCATATAAGAGCCATAGTGTCCATATTAGAGCCATAGTGCCCATATAAGAGCCATAGTGCCCATATAAGAGCCATAGTGCCCATATAAGAGCCATAGTGCCCATATAAGAGCCATAGTGTCCATATAAGAGCCATAGTGTCCATATAAGAGACATAGCGCCCATATAAGATCCATAGTGCCCATATAAGAGCCATAGTGCCCATATAAGAGCCATAGTGTCCATATTAGAGCCATAGTGTCCATATAAGAGCCATAATGCCCATATACGATCCATAGTGCCCATATAAGAGCCATAGTGCTCATATAAGATCCATATAAGATCCATAGTGCTCATATAAGATCCATATAAGATCCATAGTGCTCATATAAGAGCCATAGTGTCCATATAAGATCCATATAAGATCCATAGTGCCCATATAAGAGCCATAGTGCTCATATAACAGCCATAGTGTCCATAGAATAAGAATGCCAAACACAATGCCCAGCACCCTCCAAAGTGAGCATCTAATACTAGCCACAGGGTAAACAACCCACCAATTTTTAAATTTTTACATCCATTACAATATTTGCAACCTTACCCTATGTGAAGACCAGTGCTGCCAGGTTGCAATTTTTAGATGCAACAAATATCTGCCGATCCAGCACTTCCATAAAAATTGGCCTTTATTCGGTATGCATTAAAATGGATATCAAACACTGCATCACAAGTGTAAATCACCCATATCGTGTGTCTCAACAGGTTTCACGCGCATGCGCATGAAACGTGTTGAGACACACGATATGGGTGATTCACACTTGGGATGCAGTGCGTGTGATCCATTTTAATGCATACCGAATAAAGGCCATTTTTTTTGATCCACCATATGTATTTTGATCTATTTGCTTCTCAGCATAATTTAAAAAAACTAACAGGTTGTTATTATACATTTTGATGAAAAAGTACAAGCCCACTCGCCACGTCAAGGCCACCTAGTCAGAGGGGGTCCCTAACCTAACACTGGTGTAGCGCCGGGTTTCCTCCTAACATTCTCACAGCCCTCTGGTAGGGAGCACATGGTAGGTGTTCACACTGGTGTGGTGCTCTGTGGCGGCCATTGTTTCTGTGATGCTTTGTCTGTGGGGTGGTGCGGCCCAAAACCAGGGGCTTGGTCAGGCAGCAGTGGGGCTGCCTGGCCACTGGATCGCTCCCCCTGTGGGCGTGGTGTCTTGGAGGCAGTGGTCGCCACCCGGCACTATACCAGTGTTAGGTTAGGGACCCCCTCTGACTAGGTGGCCTTGACGTGGCGAGTGGGCTTGTACTTTTTGATCAAAATGTATAATAACAGCCTGTTAGATTTTAAAATTATGCTGAGAAGCAAATAGATCAAAATACAAATGGTGGATGTGACGCTGTGTTTCTCTATTTGTGTTGTAGATTTATAGTAGTTATATTCTTGTATATAGGAGCAGTATTATAGTAGTTATATTCTTGTATAAAAGAGCCGTATTATAGTAGTTATATTCTTGTATATAGGAGCAGTATTATAGTAGTTATATGCTTGTATATAGGAGCAGTATTATAGTAGTTATATTCTTGTATATAGGAGGCAGTATTATAGTAGTTATATTCTTGTATATAGGAGCAGTATTATAGTAGTTATATTCTTGTATATAGGAGCAGTATTATAGTAGTTATATTCTTGTATATAGGAGTAGTATTATAGTAGTTATATTCTTGTATATAGGAGCAGTATTATAGTAGTTATATTCTTGTATATAGGAGTAGTATTATAGTAGTTATATTCTTGTATATAGGAGCAGTATTATAGTAGTTATATTCTTGTATATAGGAGCCGTATTATAGTAGTTATATTCTTGTATATAGGAGCAGTATTATAGTAGTTATATTCTTGTATATAGGAGCAGTATTATAGTAGTTATATTCTTGTATATAGGAGCAGTATTATAGTAGTTATATTCTTGTATATAGGAGCAGTATTATAGTAGTTATATTCTTGTATATAGGAGCACTATTATAGTAGTTCTATTCTTGTATATAGGAGTAGTATTATAGTAGTTATATTCTTATAGGTGCAACAGGTGCGGCACAGCTCACTCGAACGCCCCTCCCGCTCACGGACCGGACCGGACCTCAGTCCATATAACAGTGGAAAGAAATGGAGTTGTCCAGAGCAGGATGTCAAGCAATACGATATTTATTCAGCGGTAACTGTGGGTGATGAGAAGGTACCTTGTCATCACCCACAGTTACTACTGAATAAATATCGTATTGCTTGACATCCTGCTCTGGACAACTCCATTTCTTTCCACTAGTTATATTCTTGTATATAGGAGCACTATTATAGAAGTTATATTCTTGTATATAGGAGGCAGTATTATAGTAGTTATATTCTTGTATGTAGGAGCAGTATTATAGTAGTTATATTCTTGTATATAGGAGCAGTATTATAGTAGTTATATTCTTGTATATAGGAGCAGTATTATAGTAGTTATATTCTTGTATATAGGAGACAGTATTATAGTAGTTATATTCTTGTATGTAGGAGCAGTATTATAGTAGTTATATTCTTGTATATATGGGCAGTATTATAGTAGTTATATTCTTGTATATAGGAGCAGTATTATAGTAGTTATATTCTTGTATATAGGAGCAGTATTATAGTAGTTATAGTCTTGTATATAGGAGCAGTATTATAGTAGTTATATTCTTGTATATAGGAGCAGTATTATAGTAGGTATATTCTTGTATATAGAAGCAGTATTATAGTAGTTATATTCTTGTATATAGGAGCAGTATTATAGTAGTTATATTCTTGTATATAGGGGGCAGTGTTATAGTAGTTATATTCTTGTATATAGGAGCAGTATTATAGTAGTTATCTTCTTGTATATAGGAGAGGTATTATAGTAGTTATTGTCACGATGCCGGCTGGCAGGTAGTGGATCCTCTGTGCCAGAGAGGGATTGGCGTGGACCGTGCTAGAGGATCGGTTCTAAGTCACTACTGGTTTTCACCAGAGCCCGCCGCAAAGCGGGATGGTCTTGCTGCGGCGGTAGTGACCAGGTCGTATCCCCTAGCAACGGCTCAACCTCTCTGGCTGCTGAAGATAGGCGCGGTACAAGGGAGTAGACAGAAGCAAGGTCGGACGTAGCAGAAGGTCGGGGCAGGCAGCAAGGATCGTAGTCAGGGGCAACGGCAGAAGGTCTGGAATCACAGGCAAGGAACACACAAGGAACGCTTTCACTGGCACTAGGGCAACAAGATCCGGCGAGGGAGTGAAGGGGAAGTGAGGTGATATAGGGAAGTGCACAGGTGTAAACACTAATTGGAACCACTGCACCAATCAGCGGTGCAGTGGCCCTTTAAATCGCAAAGACCCGGCGCGCGCGCGCCCTAGGGAGCGGGGCCGCGCGCGCCGGGACAGAACTGACGGGGAGCGAGTAAGGTACGGGAGCCGGGGTGCGCATCGCGAGCGGGCGCTACCCGCATCGCGAATCGCATCCCGGCCGGAGGTGGTAACGCAGCGCCCCGGGTCCGTGGAACCGACCGGGGCGCTGCAGTGAGGGAAGTGTAGCGAGCGCTCCGGGGAGGAGCGGGGACCCGGAGCGCTCGGCGTAACAGTACCCCCCCCCTTGGGTCTCCCCCTCTTCTTGGGGCCTGAGAACCTGAGGATCAGACTTTTGTCCAGGATATTGTCCTCAGGTTCCCAGGACCTCTCTTCTGGACCACAACCCTCCCAATCCACTAAAAAAAAAGTTCTTCCCCTGACCTTTTTAGAGGCCAAAATCTCTTTGACAGAGAAGATGTCCGAGGAGCCGGAAACAGGAGTGGGAGGAACAGATTTAGGAGAAAAACGGTTGAGGATGAGAGGTTTAAGAAGAGAGACGTGAAAGGCATTAGGGATACGAAGAGAAGGAGGAAGAAGAAGTTTGTAAGAGACAGGATTAATTTGACACAAAACTTTAAAAGGACCAAGATAGCGTGGTCCCAACTTATAGCTCGGGACACGGAAACGGACATATTTAGCGGAGAGCCATACCTTGTCTCCAGGGGAAAAAATGGGAGGAGCTCTTCTTTTCTTATCTGCGAATCTCTTCATGCGAGAAGAAGCCTGTAAGAGAGAATTTTGGGTCTCTTTCCATATGGTGGAAAGATCACGAGAAATTTCATCCACAGCGGGCAGACCAGAGGGCAAGGGGGTAGGGAGGGGGGGAAGAGGGTGACGGCCGTACACCACGAAAAACGGAGATTTGGAGGAAGATTCAGAGATTCTGAAATTATACGAGAATTCGGCCCAAGGTAGAAGATCTGCCCAGTCATCCTGGCGGGAGGAAACAAAATGTCGTAAATAGTCACCCAAGATCTGGTTAATTCTCTCTACTTGTCCATTGGATTGAGGATGGTATGCAGAAGAAAAATTTAATTTAATCTTGAGTTGTTTACAGAGAGCCCTCCAGAATTTAGACACAAATTGGACGCCTCTATCCGAGACGATCTGTGTAGGCAACCCGTGAAGACGAAAAATGTGTACAAAAAATTGTTTAGCCAACTGAGGCGCTGAAGGAAGACCAGGAAGAGGGATGAAATGTGCCATTTTGGAGAATCGATCAACGACCACCCAAATAACAGTGTTGCCATGGGATGGGGGTAAGTCAGTAATAAAATCCATACCAATCAGAGACCAAGGTTGTTCGGGGACAGGTAGAGGATGAAGAAAACCAGCGGGCTTCTGGCGAGGAGTCTTATCCCGGGCACAGATAGTGCAGGCTCGCACAAAGTCCACCACATCAGTCTCTAGAGTCGGCCACCAATAGAAGCGAGAGATGAGTTGCACAGATTTCTTGATGCCCGCATGACCTGCGAGATGGGAGGAGTGACCCCATTTGAGGATCCCAAGGCGTTGGCGTGGAGAAACAAAGGTCTTTCCTGGAGGAGTTTGCCTGATGGAGGCTGGAGAAGTGGAAATCAGGCAGTCAGGAGGAATGATGTGTTGAGGAGAGAGTTCAATTTCAGAGGCATCTGAGGAACGAGAGAGAGCATCGGCCCTAATGTTTTTATCAGCAGGCCGAAAGTGAATTTCAAAATTAAATCGGGCAAAGAACAGAGACCACCTGGCCTGACGAGGATTCAGCCGTTGGGCAGACTGGAGGTAGGAGAGGTTCTTGTGATCGGTGTAAATAATAACTGGAAATCTTGATCCCTCCAGCAGATGCCTCCATTCCTCAAGTGCTAATTTAATGGCTAGAAGCTCTCGATCCCCGATGGAGTAGTTCCTCTCCGCCGGAGAGAAGGTCCTGGAAAAAAAACCACAAGTAACAGCATGCCCGGAAGAGTTTTTTTGTAGAAGGACAGCTCCAGCTCCCACTGAGGAGGCATCAACCTCCAATAGGAAGGGTTTAGATGGGTCAGGTCTGGAGAGCACGGGAGCCGAAGAAAAGGCAGACTTGAGTCGTTTAAAGGCGTCTTCCGCTTGAGGAGGCCAAGACTTGGGATCGGCATTTTTTTTTGTTAAAGCCACAATAGGAGCCACAATGGTAGAAAAATGTGGAATAAATTGCCTGTAATAATTGGCGAACCCCAAAAAACGTTGGATGGCACGGAGTCCGGAGGGGCGTGGCCAATCTAAGACGGCAGAGAGTTTATCTGGGTCCATTTGTAGTCCCTGGCCAGAGACCAAGTATCCTAGAAAAGGAAGAGATTGGCATTCAAACAGACATTTCTCTATTTTGGCATAGAGTTGATTATCACGAAGTCTCTGAAGAACCATACGGACATGCTGGCGGTGTTCTTCAAGATTGGCAGAAAAAATCAGGATATCGTCCAGATATACAACAACACAGGAGTATAGTAGATCACGAAAAATTTCATTAACAAAGTCTTGGAAGACGGCAGGGGCGTTGCATAGACCAAAGGGCATGACCAGATACTCAAAGTGTCCATCTCTGGTGTTAAATGCCGTTTTCCATTCATCCCCCTCTCTGATGCGGATGAGATTATAAGCACCTCTTAAGTCCAGTTTGGTAAAAATATGGGCACCTTGGAGACGATCAAAGAGTTCAGAGATGAGGGGTAGGGGGTAGCGGTTCTTAACCGTGATTTTATTAAGACCGCGGTAGTCAATGCAAGGACGTAGAGAGCCATCTTTTTTGGACACAAAGAAAAATCCGGCTCCGGCAGGAGAGGAGGATTTACGGATAAAGCCCTTTTTTAAATTTTCTTGGACGTATTCAGACATGGCAAGAGTCTCTGGGACGGACAGAGGATAGATTCTGCCCCGGGGTGGAGTAGTGCCCGGGAGGAGGTCAATGGGACAATCATAAGGCCTGTGAGGAGGTAGAGTCTCAGCTTGTTTTTTGCAAAAAACGTCCGCAAAGTCCATATAGGCCTTAGGGAGACCGGTTACATGAGGAAGCACAGGGACACGGCAAGGTTTACTGGGAACCGGTTTTAAGCAGTCCTTGGAACAAGAGGGCCCCCAACTCTTGATCTCCCCAGTGGACCAATCCAGGATTGGGGAATGGAGTTGAAGCCAGGGAAGTCCAAGAAGGATTTCAGAAGTGCAATTGGGGAGGACCAACAGTTCAATCCTCTCGTGATGAGATCCGATGCACATTAGAAGGGGCTCCGTGCGGAAACGTATAGTACAGTCCAATCTTTCATTGTTTACACAATTGATGTAGAGGGGTCTGGCGAGACTGGTCACCGGGATGTTGAACCTGTTGACGAGAGAGGCTAAGATGAAATTTCCTGCAGATCCAGAGTCCAAGAAGGCCACAGCAGAGAAGGAGAAGGCAGAGGCAGACATCCGCACAGGCACAGTAAGACGTGGAGAAGCAGAGTAGACATCAAGGACTGTCTCACCTTTGTGCGGAGTCAGCGGACGTCTTTCCAGGCGGGGAGGACGGATAGGACAATCCTTCAGGAAGTGTTCGGTACTAGCACAGTACAGGCAGAGATTCTCCATGCGGCGTCGTGTCCTCTCTTGGGGTGTCAGGCGAGACCGGTCGACCTGCATAGCCTCCACGGCGGGAGGCACAGGAACAGATTGCAGGGGACCAGAGGAGAGAGGAGCCGGGGAGAAGAAACGCCTCGTGCGAACAGAGTCCATATCCTGGCGGAGCTCCTGACGCCGTTCGGAAAAACGCATGTCAATGCGAGTGGCAAGATGGATGAGTTCATGTAGGTTAGCAGGGATTTCTCGTGCGGCCAGAACATCTTTAATGTTGCTGGATAGGCCTTTTTTAAAGGTCGCGCAGAGTGCCTCATTATTCCAGGATAATTCTGAAGCAAGGGTACGGAACTGTACGGCATACTCGCCAACGGAAGAATTACCCTGGACCAGGTTCAACAGGGCAGTCTCAGCAGAAGAGGCTCGGGCAGGTTCCTCAAAGACACTTCGAATTTCCGAGAAGAAGGAGTGTACAGAGGCAGTGACGGGGTCATTGCGGTCCCAGAGCGGTGTGGCCCAAGCCAGGGCTTTTCCAGACAGCAGGCTGACTACGAAAGCCACCTTAGACCTTTCAGTGGGGAACTGGTCCGACATCATCTCCAAGTGTAATGAACATTGGGAAAGAAAGCCACGGCAAAACTTAGAGTCCCCATCAAATTTATCCGGCAAGGATAGTCGTATTCCAGAAGCGGCCACTCGCTGCGGAGGAGGTACAGGAGCTGGCGGAGGAGATGATTGCTGGAGCTGTGGTAGTAACTGTTGTAGCATAACAGTCAGTTGAGACAGCTGTTGGCCTTGTTGCGCAATCTGTTGTGACTGCTGGGCGACCACCGTGGTGAGGTCAGCGACAACTGGCAGAGGAACTTCAGCGGGATCCATGGCCGGATCTACTGTCACGATGCCGGCTGGCAGGTAGTGGATCCTCTGTGCCAGAGAGGGATTGGCGTGGACCGTGCTAGAGGATCGGTTCTAAGTCACTACTGGTTTTCACCAGAGCCCGCCGCAAAGCGGGATGGTCTTGCTGCGGCGGTAGTGACCAGGTCGTATCCCCTAGCAACGGCTCAACCTCTCTGGCTGCTGAAGATAGGCGCGGTACAAGGGAGTAGACAGAAGCAAGGTCGGACGTAGCAGAAGGTCGGGGCAGGCAGCAAGGATCGTAGTCAGGGGCAACGGCAGAAGGTCTGGAATCACAGGCAAGGAACACACAAGGAACGCTTTCACTGGCACTAGGGCAACAAGATCCGGCGAGGGAGTGAAGGGGAAGTGAGGTGATATAGGGAAGTGCACAGGTGTAAACACTAATTGGAACCACTGCACCAATCAGCGGTGCAGTGGCCCTTTAAATCGCAAAGACCCGGCGCGCGCGCGCCCTAGGGAGCGGGGCCGCGCGCGCCGGGACAGAACTGACGGGGAGCGAGTAAGGTACGGGAGCCGGGGTGCGCATCGCGAGCGGGCGCTACCCGCATCGCGAATCGCATCCCGGCCGGAGGTGGTAACGCAGCGCCCCGGGTCCGTGGAACCGACCGGGGCGCTGCAGTGAGGGAAGTGTAGCGAGCGCTCCGGGGAGGAGCGGGGACCCGGAGCGCTCGGCGTAACAGTTATATTCTTGTATATAGGAGCAGTATTATAGTAGATATAGTCTTGTATATAGAGCAATATTATAGTGGTTATATTCTTGTATATAGGAGCAGTATTATAGTAGTTATATTCTTGTATATAGAAGCAGTATTATAGTAGTTATATTCTTGTATATAGGGGCAGTGTTATAGTAGTTATATTCTTGTATATAGGAGCAGTATTATAGTAGTTATATTCTTGTATATAGGAGCAGTATTATAGTAGTTATCTTCTTGTATATAGGAGCAGTATTATAGTAGTTATATTCTTGTATATAGGAGCAGTATTATAGTAGTTATATTCTTGTATATAGGAGCAGTATTATAGTAGTTATATTCTTGTATATAGGAGGCAGTATTATAGTAGTTATATTCTTGTATATAGGAGCAGTATTATAGTAGTTATATTCTTGTATATAGGAGCAGTATTATAGTAGTTATATTCTTGTATATAGGAGCAGTATTATAGTAGATATATTCTTGTATATAGAGCAGTGTTATAGTAGTTATATTCTTGTATATAGGAGCAGTATTATAGTAGTTATATTCTTGTATATAGGAACAGTATTATAGCAGTTATATTCTTGTATATAGGAGCAGTATTATAGTAGTTATTGTCACGATGCCGGCTGGCAGGTAGTGGACCCTCTGTGCCAGAGAGGGATTGGCGTGGACCGTGCTAGTGGACCGGTTCTAAGCCACTACTGGTTTTCACCAGAGCCCGCCGCAAAGCGGGATGGTCTTGCTGCGGCGGTAGTGACCAGGTCGTATCCACTAGCAACGGCTCACCTCTCTGGCTGCTGAAGATAGCGCGGTACAAGGGAGTAGGCAGAAGCAAGGTCGGACGTAGCAGAAGGTCGGGGCAGGCAGCAAGGATCGTAGTCAGGGGCAACGGCAGAAGGTCTGGAAACACTGGCAAGGGACACACAAGGAACGCTTTCACTGGCACTAAGGCAACAAGATCCGGCAAGGGAGTGCAAGGGAAGTGAGGTAATATAGGGAGTGCACAGGTGATAACTCTAATTGGAACCACTGCGCCAATCAGCGGCGCAGTGGCCCTTTAAATCGCAGAGACCCGGCGCGCGCGCGCCCTAGGGAGCGGGGCCGCGCGCGCCGGGACAGAACAGACGGGGAGCGAGTCAGGTAGGAGAGCCGGGGTGCGCATCGCGAGCGGGCGCTACCCGCATCGCGAATCGCATCCCGGCTAGCAGCAGGATCGCAGCGCCCCGGGTCAGAGGACGTGACCGGGGCGCTGCAGCGGAGGAGGTGAAGCGAGCGCTCCGGGGAGGAGCGGGGACCCGGAGCGCTCGGCGTAACAGTACCCCCCCCCTTGGGTCTCCCCCTCTTCTTGGAGCCTGAGAACCTGAGGAGCAGACTTTTGTCAAGGATGTTGTCCTCAGGTTCCCAGGATCTCTCTTCAGGACCACAACCCTCCCAGTCTACTAAAAAAAAATTTTTTCCTCTGACCTTTTTGGCAGCCAAAATCTCCTTGACCGAGAAGACGTCCGAGGAGCCGGAAACAGGAGTGGGAGGAACAGATTTGGGAGAAAAACGGTTGAGGATGAGTGGTTTGAGAAGAGAGACGTGAAAGGCATTAGGGATACGAAGAGAAGGAGGAAGAAGAAGTTTATAAGAGACAGGATTAATTTGACACAGAATTTTGAAAGGACCAAGATAGCGTGGTCCCAACTTGTAGCTAGGGACACGGAAGCGGACATATTTAGCGGAGAGCCATACCTTGTCTCCAGGGGAAAAAACGGGGGGAGCTCTTCTTTTCTTATCCGCGAACCTCTTCATGCGTGAAGAAGCCTGTAAGAGAGAATTTTGGGTCTCTCTCCATATAATGGAAAGGTCACGAGAAATTTCATCCACAGCGGGCAGACCAGAGGGCAAGGGGGTAGGGAGGGGGGGAAGAGGGTGACGGCCGTACACCACGAAAAATGGGGATTTGGAGGAAGATTCAGAGACCCTGAAGTTATACGAGAATTCGGCCCATGGAAGGAGATCTGCCCAGTCATCCTGGCGGGAGGAAACAAAATGTCGCAAATAATCACCCAGGATCTGGTTAATTCTTTCTACTTGTCCATTGGACTGGGGATGATATGCAGAGGAAAAATTTAATTTAATCTTGAGTTGTTTACAGAGAGCTCTCCAGAATTTAGACACGAATTGGACCCCTCTATCCGAGACAATCTGCGTAGGCAACCCGTGAAGACGAAAAATGTGTACAAAAAATTGTTTAGCCAACTGAGGCGCAGAAGGAAGACCAGGAAGAGGAATGAAATGTGCCATTTTGGAGAATCGATCAACGACCACCCAAATAACGGTGTTGCCACGGGAAGGGGGTAAATCAGTAATAAAATCCATACCAATCAGAGACCAAGGCTGTTCGGGGACAGGCAGAGGATGAAGAAAACCAGCGGGCTTCTGGCGAGGAGTCTTATCCCGGGCACAGATAGTGCAGGCTCGCACAAAGTCCCCAACATCCGTCTCCAGAGTTGGCCACCAATAGAAGCGGGAGATGAGTTGCACAGATTTCTTGATGCCCACATGACCTGCGAGATGGGAGGAGTGACCCCATTTGAGGATTCCGAGGCGTTGGCGTGGAGAAACAAAGGTCTTTCCTGGAGGAGTCTGTCTGATGGAGGCAGGAGAAGTGGAGATCAGGCAGTCAGGTGGAATGATGTGTTGCGGAGGGAGATCAACTTCTGAGGCATCCGAGGAACGAGAGAGAGCATCGGCTCTAATGTTCTTATCGGCAGGACGAAAGTGAATCTCAAAATTAAATCGGGCAAAGAACAGAGACCACCGGGCCTGGCGAGGATTCAGCCGTTGGGCCGACTGGAGGTAGGAGAGGTTCTTGTGGTCGGTGTAGATAATAACAGGAAATCTTGATCCCTCCAGCAGATGCCTCCATTCCTCAAGTGCTAATTTAATGGCTAGAAGTTCTCGATCCCCGATGGAGTAGTTCCTCTCCGCTGGAGAGAAGGTCCTAGAGAAAAAACCACAAGTGACAGCATGCCCGGAAGGATTTTTTTGTAGAAGAACAGCTCCAGCTCCTACTGAGGAGGCATCAACCTCCAATAGGAAGGGTTTGGAAGGGTCAGGTCTGGAGAGCACGGGAGCCGAAGAAAAGGCAGACTTGAGTTGTTTAAAGGAGTCTTCTGCTTGAGGAGGCCAGGACTTGGGATCAGCATTTTTCTTGGTTAAAGCCACGATAGGAGCCACAATGGTAGAAAAATGTGGAATAAATTGCCTGTAATAATTGGCGAACCCCAAAAAGCGTTGGATAGCACGGAGTCCGGAGGGGCGTGGCCAATTTAAGACGGCAGAGAGTTTGTCTGGATCCATCTGTAGTCCCTGGCCAGAGACCAAATATCCTAGAAAAGGAAGAGATTGGCATTCAAACAGACATTTCTCAATTTTGGCATAGAGTTGGTTGTCACGAAGTCTCTGAAGAACCATACGGACATGCCGGCGGTGTTCCTCTAGATTGGCAGAAAAAATTAGGATATCGTCCAGATATACCACAACACAGGAGTATAATAGATCACGAAAAATTTCATTGACAAAGTCTTGGAAGACGGCAGGGGCATTGCACAGTCCAAAGGGCATGACCAGATACTCAAAGTGTCCATCTCTGGTGTTAAATGCCGTTTTCCACTCGTCCCCCTCTCTGATGCGGATGAGGTTATAGGCGCCTCTTAAGTCCAATTTAGTGAAGATGTGGGCACCTTGGAGGCGATCAAAGAGTTCAGAGATGAGGGGTAAGGGGTAGCGGTTCTTAACCGTGATTTTATTAAGACCGCGGTAGTCAATGCAAGGACGTAGGGAGCCATCTTTTTTGGAGACAAAGAAAAATCCGGCTCCGGCAGGAGAGGAGGATTTACGGATAAAGCCCCTTTTTAGATTCTCCTGGACGTATTCGGACATGGCAAGAGTCTCTGGGGCAGAGAGAGGATAAATTCTGCCCCGGGGTGGAGTAGTACCCGGGAGGAGGTCGATAGGGCAATCATAAGGCCTGTGAGGAGGTAGAGTCTCAGCTTGTTTTTTGCAGAAAACATCCGCGAAGTCCATATAGGCCTTGGGGAGACCGGTTACTGGAGGAACCACAGAGTTACGGCAAGGGTTACTGGGAACCGGTTTTAGACAGTTCTTGGAACAAGAGGACCCCCAACTCTTGATCTCCCCAGTGGACCAATCCAGGGTTGGGGAATGAAGTTGAAGCCAGGGAAGTCCAAGGAGAATCTCCGAGGTGCAATTGGGGAGGACCAAAAGTTCAATCCTCTCATGATGAGATCCGATGCTCATAAGAAGGGGCTCCGTGCGGAAACGTATGGTACAGTCCAATCTTTCATTATTTACACAATTGATGTAGAGGGGTCTGGCGAGACTGGTCACTGGGATGTTGAACCTGTTGACGAGGGAGGCCAAAATAAAATTTCCTGCAGAACCAGAGTCCAAGAAGGCCACTGTAGAGAAGGAGAAGGCAGAAGCAGACATCCGCACAGGCACAGTAAGACGTGGAGAAGCGGAGTAGACATCAAGGACTGTCTCACCTTTGTGCGGAGTCAGCGTACGTCTTTCCAGGCGGGGAGGACGGATAGGACAATCCCTCAGGAAGTGTTCGGTACTAGCACAGTACAGGCAGAGGTTCTCCATACGGCGTCGTGTCCTCTCTTGAGGTGTCAGGCGAGACCGGTCGACCTGCATAGCCTCCACGGCGGGAGGCACAGGAACAGATTGCAGGGGACCAGAGGAGAGAGGAGCCGAGGAGACGAAACGCCTCGTGCGAACAGAGTCCATATCTTGGCGGAGTTCCTGACGCCTTTCAGAAAAACGCATGTCAATGCGAGTGGCTAGGTGAATAAGTTCATGTAGATTAGCAGGAATTTCTCGTGCGGCCAGAACATCTTTAATGTTGCTGGATAGGCCTTTTTTGAAGGTCGCGCAGAGGGCCTCATTATTCCAGGACAATTCTGAAGCAAGTGTACGGAATTGTACGGCATACTCGCCAACGGAAGAATTACCCTGGACCAGGTTCAACAGGGCAGTCTCAGCAGAAGAGGCTCGGGCAGGTTCCTCAAAGACACTTCGGATTTCCGAGAAGAAGGAGTGTACTGAGGCAGTGACGGGGTCATTGCGGTCCCAGAGCGGTGTGGCCCATGACAGGGCTTTTCCGGACAGAAGACTGACTACGAAAGCCACCTTAGACCTTTCAGTGGGAAACAGGTCCGACATCATCTCCAGATGCAGGGAACATTGGGAAAGGAAGCCACGGCAAAACTTAGAGTCCCCATCAAACTTATCCGGCAAGGATAAGCGTATCCCAGGAGCGGCCACTCGCTGCGGAGGAGGTGCAGGAGCTGGCGGAGGAGATGACTGCTGAAGCTGTGGTAGCAACTGTTGTAGCATAACGGTCAGTTGAGACAGCTGTTGGCCTTGTTGCGCAATCTGTTGTGACTGCTGGGCGACCACCGTGGTGAGGTCAGCGACAACTGGCAGAGGAACTTCAGCGGGATCCATGGCCGGATCTACTGTCACGATGCCGGCTGGCAGGTAGTGGACCCTCTGTGCCAGAGAGGGATTGGCGTGGACCGTGCTAGTGGACCGGTTCTAAGCCACTACTGGTTTTCACCAGAGCCCGCCGCAAAGCGGGATGGTCTTGCTGCGGCGGTAGTGACCAGGTCGTATCCACTAGCAACGGCTCACCTCTCTGGCTGCTGAAGATAGCGCGGTACAAGGGAGTAGGCAGAAGCAAGGTCGGACGTAGCAGAAGGTCGGGGCAGGCAGCAAGGATCGTAGTCAGGGGCAACGGCAGAAGGTCTGGAAACACTGGCAAGGGACACACAAGGAACGCTTTCACTGGCACTAAGGCAACAAGATCCGGCAAGGGAGTGCAAGGGAAGTGAGGTAATATAGGGAGTGCACAGGTGATAACTCTAATTGGAACCACTGCGCCAATCAGCGGCGCAGTGGCCCTTTAAATCGCAGAGACCCGGCGCGCGCGCGCCCTAGGGAGCGGGGCCGCGCGCGCCGGGACAGAACAGACGGGGAGCGAGTCAGGTAGGAGAGCCGGGGTGCGCATCGCGAGCGGGCGCTACCCGCATCGCGAATCGCATCCCGGCTAGCAGCAGGATCGCAGCGCCCCGGGTCAGAGGACGTGACCGGGGCGCTGCAGCGGAGGAGGTGAAGCGAGCGCTCCGGGGAGGAGCGGGGACCCGGAGCGCTCGGCGTAACAGTTATATTCTTTTATATAGGAGGCAGTATTATAGTAGTTATATTCTTGTATATAGGAGACTGTCACGATGCCGGCTGGCAGGTAGTGGACCCTCTGTGCCAGAGAGGGATTGGCGTGGACCGTGCTAGTGGACCGGTTCTAAGCCACTACTGGTTTTCACCAGAGCCCGCCGCAAAGCGGGATGGTCTTGCTGCGGCGGTAGTGACCAGGTCGTATCCACTAGCAACGGCTCACCTCTCTGGCTGCTGAAGATAGGCGCGGTACAAGGGAGTAGGCAGAAGCAAGGTCGGACGTAGCAGAAGGTCGGGGCAGGCAGCAAGGATCGTAGTCAGGGGCAACGGCAGAAGGTCTGGAAACACTGGCAAGGAACACACAAGGAACGCTTTCACTGGCACTAAGGCAACAAGATCCGGCAAGGGAGTGCAAGGGAAGTGAGGTAATATAGGGAAGTGCACAGGTGAAAACCCTAATTGGAACCACTGCGCCAATCAGCGGCGCAGTGGCCCTTTAAATCGCAGAGACCCGGCGCGCGCGCGCCCTAGGGAGCGGGGCCGCGCGCGCCGGGACAGAACAGACGGGGAGCGAGTCAGGTAGGGGAGCCGGGGTGCGCATCGCGAGCGGGCGCTACCCGCATCGCGAATCGCATCCCGGCTGGCAGCAGGATCGCAGCGCCCCGGGTCAGAGGACGTGACCGGAGCGCTGCAGCGGAGGGAGTGAAGCGAGCGCTCCGGGGAGGAGCGGGGACCCGGAGCGCTCGGCGTAACAGAGACAGTATTATAGTAGTTATATTCTTGTATATAGGAGCAGTATTATAGTAGTTATATTCTTGTATATAGGAGCAGTATTATAGTAGTTATATTCTTGTATATAGGAGCAGTATTATAGTAGTTATATTCTTGTAAATAGGAGCAGTATTATAGTAGATATATTCTTGTATATAGAGCAGTGTTATAGTAGTTATATTCTTGTATATAGGAGCAGTATTATAGTAGTTATATTCTTTTATATAGGAGGCAGTATTATAGTAGTTATATTCTTGTATATAGGAGGCAGTATTATAGTAGTTATATTCTTGTATAAAGGAGGCAGTATTATAGTAGATATATTCTTGTATATAGAGCAGTGTTATAGTAGTTATATTCTTGTATATAGGAGCAGTATTATAGTAGTTATATTCTTGTATATAGGAACAGTATTATAGCAGTTATATTCTTGTATATAGGAGCAGTATTATAGTAGTTATATTCTTTTATATAGGAGGCAGTATTATAGTAGTTATATTCTTGTATATAGGAGCAGTATTATAGTAGTTATATTCTTGTATATAGGAGCAGTATTATAGTAGTTATATTCTTGTATATAGCAGTAGTATTATAGTAGTTATATTCTTGTATATAAGAGGCAGTATTATAGTAGTTATATTCTTGTATATAGGAGCAGTATTATAGTAGTTATATTCTTGTATCTAGGAGCAGTATTATAGTAGTTATATCCTTGTATATAGGAGCAGTATTATAGTAGTTATATTCTTGTATATAGGAGCAGTATTATAGTAGATATATTCTTGTATATAGAGCAGTGTTATAGTAGTTATATTTCAGGAGATTTTTTTATCTGATTAGATGGAGGGATGTGGTAAAAGGAAGCTGCCCTGGTTATAAGCCCAAATTTCTGCCATTTCTCTGTGACTAGTGACGAGGTATAAGGAAGTTTCTGAGTTTATTCAAAGTTCCAGAAAGGTGAATTGTTTGTGACACGTCTTATTTAAATGTCAAGAACAATCACTACACCCACACCTAATACTAATGTAAACTATTCAGAGCAGCAGGTGTTACAACGGTCACAGCTGCAAGAGTGGCCGTAAGCCCCTCCCCTGCTGCTATAAGCTCCTCCCCCGCTGTATCACATATCACACATTGTCTACCATTATATGACATGCACATACATGAATTCTTGACACCTAATTGCTCATCTGACATCATTGCTAAAAGGGAATTTCCATGAAATGTTGAGAAACTTCGCTAATACTTTCCATTATTGTTCTGGTCAGTAGCACTCCTAAGGCAGGCTGTACTAGCAGATCTGACATAGCAGCCATAGATGCCTTCAGAAGCAACCTAGCTGCCACGACAACTAATCGGCACCCTGTGATCCAGGGCCACAATGGAACAAAAAATAGGCTCAGGCATTTTAGACTATGCAGCCCATTTGTTATGTTGGGTCCGACTGCTGGGACCCCCACCGATCACCTTGGTTCAAGTAGCTCTCCAGCTGTAGCAAAGCTACAACTTCCATTATGTACATAGGGGGCAGTATTATTGTAGTTATATTCTTGTATATAGGAGCAGTATTATAGTAGTTATATTCTTGTATATAGGGGCAGTATTATTGTAGTTATATTCTTGTATATAGGAGCAGTATTATAGAAGTTATATTCTTGTATATAGGAGCAGTATTATAGTAGTTATATTCTTGTATATAGGGGCAGTATTATAGTAGTTATATTCTTGTATATAGGAGCAGTATTATAGTAGTTATATTCTGGTATATAGGAGCAGTATTATAGTAGTTATATTCTTGTATATAGGAGCAGTATTATAGTAGTTATATACTTGTATATAGGAGCAGTATTATAGTAGTTATATTCTGGTATATAGGAGCAGTATTATAGTAGGAGTATTCTTGTATATAGGAGGCAGTATTATAGTAGTTATATTCTGGTATATAGGAGCAGTATTATAGTAGTTATATTCCTGTATATAGGAGGCAGTATTATAGTAGTTATATTCTTGTATATAGGAGCAGTATTATAGTAGTTATATTCTTGTATATAGGAGCTGTATTATAGTAGTTATATTCTTGTATATAGGAGCAGTATTATAGTAGTTATATTCTTGTATATAGGAGCAGTATTATAGTAGTTATATTCTTGTATATAGGAGCAGTATTATAGTAGTTATATTCTTGTATATAGGAGGCAGTATTATAGTAGTTATATTTTTATATATATATATAGGAGCAGTATTATAGTAGTTATATTCTTGTATATAGGAGCAGTATTATAGTAGATATATTCTTGTATATAGGAGCAGTATTATAGTAGTTATATTCTTGTATATAGGAGGCAGTATTATAGTAGTTATATTCTTGTATATAGGAGCAGTATTATAGTAGTTATATTCTTGTATATAGGAGCAGTATTATAGTAGTTATATTCTTGTATATAGGAGCAGTATTATAGTAGTTATATTCTTGTATATAGGAGCATTATTATAGTAGTTATATTCTTGTATATAGGAGCAGTATTATAGTAGTTATATTCTTGTATATAGGAGGCAGTATTATAGTAGTTATATTCTTGTATATAGGAGCAGTATTATAGTAGTTATATTCTTGTATATAGGAGCAGTATTATAGTAGTCATATTCTTGTATATAGGAGCAGTATTATAGTAGTTATATTCTTGTATATAGGACCAGTATTATAGTAGTTATATTCTTGTATATAGGAGCAGTATTATAGTAGTTATATTCTTGTATATAAGGGGCAGTATTATAGTAGTTATATTCTTGTATATAAGGGGCAGTATTGTGCACGTATGCATAAGTATCTTAGTATAAAATATCTACACTCATTGCCTAGGTGGTGGGATTACTGTAGTGAAGATGGTCTTTCTGCAGCACATGCCCGGGTGGATGGTGCTTGTGGAGACCGGTTGTGCCTGTCTCATGATATGTTGCCCAGAGGAAGCAGGTGGTGGCCGGTGGAAACATGTTACGTCCTCCATATACTAGGAGCAGGCGCCGCTCTGTGTCAGGCCAAGTCCTTCTGTGAGGGAGATGAGGTGGGATAGAGGTCACAATGTGCAGAAGAGCAAGGAAATGTGTGTGTATATATACGGCATATATATATATATATATATATATATATATATACAAAAATAAAAAAATAAATATATATATATATATATATATATATATATATATATACTCTGAACAGTTTCCTACAGCAACCAATCAGAGCTCAGCATTCATTTCTCATATTGCTGTGCTAAAATGAAAGCTGAGCTGATTGGTTGTGAGGGGAACAGATATAATCTCACAGATAGCACAATAAATCACCCTCAATATGAGGGTACTAGTTCAGTCCATGAGAGTAGTCGGGTGTTAACCAGTGCACACAACAAGCCTCACAGAACTTGGGTCCGTGTTTCCCGACCAGGGTGTCTCCAGCTGTTGCAAAACTAGTTGCCCATGTCGTCCAAAGCATTCTCCCAGAGAGTGCCATGCGTTAAAGGGGTTTTACATTTAAAAAAAGAAAAATACTCACCTAGTACTACTGGCCCGGACTGAAAATCGTGGTCTGCTGGGGTCTCGGCCCGGGCCGCAAGTTTGATATGGTCAGAAAATTACCCGAACTGAGTCACCTAGTACTTCTGGCCCATACGGTCTGAAAAAGCCCTGAACAGGTTCACTGGATTGAGTGATATGTCAGGATATGACCGAATCCGTGCCGCAGATGCACAAAACGTGGTGTGAATGCACCCTAAGCATTTAAAACCAAATTCCAAACAGCGACTGGCGAGAAGAATACATAGTCCACACAGAGCCACGCAGTTCTGGTTAAAGGGATACTCCAGCCCTAAGACATCTATCTCCTTTGGATAGGGGATAAGATGTCTAACCACAAGGGTCCCGCCACTGGCGACCCCCACAATCTGGCGTTCGGCACCCACCACTTTGAGCTGCACGCCGCGCTACCAGCTCACAAACTGCCGGGTGCCGACCATGGGGCCGGAGTATCATGACGTCACGACTCTGCCCCAACGTGAAGTCAAGCCCCCCCATAGACTTGCCTAGCAGGGGCGGGGCATGACGTCACATGGGGGCGGAGTCTTGACGTCACAATACTCCGGCCTCGTGGTCGACACCCGGCAGTTTGTGAGCTGGCAGCACGGCGTGCAGTTCAAAGAGGTGGGTGGTGAACGCAAGATTGCGTGGGTCCCCAACGGCGGGCCCCCCCGCGGTCAGACATCTTATCCCCTACCCTTTGGATAGGGGATAAGATGTCTTAGGGCCAGTGTACCCCTTTAAGGCCAGACAGATAGTGTCCACGTGTGTCCACCCAGATATAGATTCTTCATTGCTCACAAGTCCCGTTTTGAGTGACAGATAATTACCGTAATATGGAAACAAAAGCAACAGGTTAGTGCCACCCGAACTAATTACAGACGCCACCGCACGGCTGCCGACGAGCAGGGACGTTACTACCAGGCCTGTCCTCTCATTATCAGAACAGGATAATTACAGTACATTATAATAACAGTGGAAGGCGAACACTGCAGTCGGGCACAATACTACAATGAACAAATCAATTCGTATCAATTAGAATCATTACTCTCCCAGATGTACTGAAGGCCGACGTTCAACATTTCATGATTTCGGGTCTCCTCACATCTGCATCGGAGGCTACATGAGACTACGTCTCCCAACCAAAGAGATAATACCAACCTGGAACTGGATGGACCGAGTTATAAATCAATGGGGTCCATGAGGGTCATTGTCGTCCAATGGATTTATATTTATAAAGAAGCCACGCTGCTTAAAGGGGTACTCCACCCCTAGACATCTTACCCCCTATGCAAAGAATAGGGGATGGGATGTCTGATTGCGGGGGTCCCGTCGCTGGGACTCCCACGATCTCTGTGCAGCACCTGGCGTTCATGTAGAATGCCGGGGGGTCGTGACGTTATGGCCACGCCCCTCGTGACGTCGCACCACGCGCCCTCAATGCAAGTCTATGAGAGGGGGCGTGGCGGAAGCCACGCCCCCTCTCATAGACTTGCATTGAGGGCGCGTGGCGTGACATTACAAGGAGCGTGGCCTTGACGTCATGACCCCCCGCCGCCCGCTCCAAGCGTTCGGAACAAAATGTTCCAAACAATGGGGCAGCGGAGTATCCCTTTAAAGATGTATTGATCTATATTTATTAATTTATTTATTTATATAGCGCCTACAGATTCCGCAGCGCTTACAATTATGGGTTACAAACAAAGACAAGTATCAGACATAAAAATATCATCTATATAATGAGTTATGTTATTTATCTTCATATAAATATTACAGGTGGAGGTGATTATATTATAAGAGCTCACTTCATTTTCCCCCCTGCACTGTGGACGTTTACCCAATGTGCTTACAAACACGGTCAGTACATCCTGCCGGGTTGCTTCCATAGTGTTCTCCTATCAATGTGAAAATAGAATTTTATTAGTCATTAATGCAGAATTCCAAGTCATTCCAGGTCATTCCCTTTTCCTTGAGGCTGTTTATATATTTAGTTACATACGTTGCGCTGTTGCACATATTATACATTTTTTGGGTTACATACTGCTCAAAAAAATGGGAACACTAACATAACACATCCTAGATCTGAATGAATGAACTAGTCGTATGAAGTGTGACTGACTTGGAGTTACATTGTGTTGTTTAAAGGGGTTATCCAGGAAAAAAAACTTTATATATATATATATATATATATATATATATATATATCTCAACTGGCTCCAGAAAGTTAAACAGATTTGTAAATTACTTCTATTAAAAAAAATATTAATCCTTCCAGTACTCATCAGCTGCTGAAGTTGAGTTGTTCTTTTCTGTCTAACTGCTCTCTGATGACATCTGTCTCGGGAGCTGTCCAGAGTAGGAGCGAATCCCTATAGCAAACCTCTTCTGCTTCGGACAGTTCCTGACATGGACAGAGGTGTCAGCAGAGAGCACTGTGGTCAGACAGAAAAGAACAATTCAACTTCAGCAGCTGACAACTATCGGAAGGATTAAGATTTTTTAATAGAAGTAATTTACAAATCTGTTTAACTTTCTGGAGCCAGTTGATCTAAAAATTTATAAATAAATAAAAATTGGGGAATACCCTCCTAAGTGCTCCCTTTATTTTTTTTGAGCAGTGTATTAACACCATGTAAATAATGTTCAGAGGTGAATCTACAAGATTTAAAAGATTATGTCGCTAATCCCAGGGAACAGGTCTAACCTGTCATGTTTCAATGGGTGAAACACTGCAGGAATGCTGAGGTATCTGTCCTCACCATCAATATGGTCATACAGTAATCTGTACATCAGAATTTAGTGGTATAGTCTCTTGAAAACTACCGATACCACCTCCAGTGTGTTTAGCTGACCCCCAGCAATCAGCAATCCTGTGACATCAGCAAAACATCCCAACATGTTTCTCCCCATAAATATGAGGTTCATCAGGGGACAGCATACAGTACAAGAATGTATACAAAAAAGAATACAATATAACAGAAAGGACACCTATGTACTCACTATTCTGCTGGTGGGGGTCACTGTGTATATACATTACATTACTTATCCTGTACTGATCCTGAGTTATATCCTGTATTATACTCCAGAGCTGTACTCACTATTCTGCTGGTGAGGTCACTGTGTACATACATTACATTACTTATCCTGTACTGATCCTGAGTTATATCCTGTATATGCTCTAGAGCTGTACTCACTATTCTGCTGGTGAGGTCACTGTGTACATACATTACATTACTTATCCTGTGCTGATCCTGAGTTATATCCTGTATTATACTCCAGAGCTGTACTCACTATTCTGCTGGTGGGGGTCACTGTGTACATACATTACATTACTTATCCTGTACTGATCCTGAGTTATATCCTCTATTATACTCCAGAGCTGCACTCACTATTCTGCTGGTGAGGTCACTGTGTACATACATTACTTATCCTGTACTGATCCTGAGTTATATCCTGTATTATACTCCAGAGCTGTACTCACTATTCTGCTGGTGAGGTCACTGTGTACATACATTACATTACTTATCCTGTACTGATCTTGAGTTATATCCTGTATTATACTCCAGAGCTGTACTCACTATTCTGCTGGTGAGGTCACTGTGTACATACATTACTTATCCTGTACTGATCCTGAGTTATATCCTGTATTATACTCCAGAGCTGCACTCACTATTCTTCTGGTGAGGTCACTGTGTACATACGTTACATTACTTATCCTGTACTGATCCTGAGTTATATCCTGTATTATACCCCAGAGCTGTACTCACTATTCTGCTGGTGAGGTCACTGTGTACATACATTACATTACTTATCCTGTACTGATCCTGAGATATATCCTGTATTATACTCCAGAGCTGTACTCACTATTCTGCTGGTGAGGTCACTGTGTACATACATTACATTACTTATCCTGTACTGATCCTGAGTTATATCCTCTATTATACTCCAGAGCTGCACTCACTATTCTGCTGGTGAGGTCACTGTGTACATACATTACTTATCCTGTACTGATCCTGAGTTATATCCTGTATTATACTCCAGAGCTGTACTCACTATTCTGCTGGTGAGGTCACTGTGTACATACATTACATTACTTATCCTGTACTGATCTTGAGTTATATCCTGTATTATACTCCAGAGCTGTACTCACTATTCTGCTGGTGAGGTCACTGTGTACATACATTACTTATCCTGTACTGATCCTGAGTTATATCCTGTATTATACTCCAGAGCTGCACTCACTATTCTTCTGGTGAGGTCACTGTGTACATACGTTACATTACTTATCCTGTACTGATCCTGAGTTATATCCTGTATTATACCCCAGAGCTGTACTCACTATTCTGCTGGTGAGGTCACTGTGTACATACATTACATAACTTATCCTGTACTGATCCTGAGATATATCCTGTATTATACTCCAGAGCTGTACTCACTATTCTGCTGGTGAGGTCACTGTGTACATACATTACATTACTTATCCTGTACTGATCCTGTCTATGACCTAAAGAGGGCGCTGCACTCAGGGTATCCCAGAATTTCTAATGAACTAAAATGCATTTACAGGGAGGAATGGTGTAATATTCCCTCTCTTCATTGTATACATCTTTCTCCACTTACATGAAACATATGGTGGAGGTGATTCTATTTTAAGTGCTCACTAACTATTTCCCCCTGCACTGTGAATGTTTACCCAACACGATTAGTACATCTTACCGGATTGTTTCCATTGTGTTCTATCAATGTGACAATATTATTTTATTACTCATTAATGCAGAATTCCGGGTCATTGCAGGCTCTCTCCCTTTTCCTTGCGGCTGTTTATATATTTAGTTACACTTGTTACGCTGTTCCACGTATTATAAATTGTTTGCCATATATTAACATCTTATAAATAATGTTGACAGATGAATCTACACGATGTACATGATTAATGTCGCAAATTGTAGGGAACAGGTCTTACCTGTCATGTCTGTGGGTATCAGGCATCTGCAGGATCAGCAGCAAGGAGGATAGATAAGGATTGGGTCCGGGATGAACCGTCACCGCCCCACCCCCACTGTTATGTCAGGGACCCCCCCTTCATATTCTACCCCTGAGTGGTTATCACAGACATTATCCACCCCGGACACTTTATTAGGTACACCTCTCCATCCGGGATCACTTTTTTGCAGCATGTTCTGACTATGAAGTTTTTTTTATGATTTTGTTTTACGTATTTTTCTTACCCCCTACAGCAGTGGTCTCCAAAATGCGTCCCTCCACATGTTACAAAACGACAACTCCCAGCATGCCCGGACAGCCATTGACAGCTCAGAGGACGGGATTATAAAAAAGATATAGGACTCAGAATATGGCGATGCAAGGTCATTAAAAAAAAAATTTTTTTTAAAGTAATAAAACATAACAAAAACGGTATAAATTTAGTATCACTGTAATCCTATTGATTTGCAGATTTAAAGGGGTACTCCACCCCTAGACATCTTATCACTTATCCAAAGGATAAGAAGCTAAGATGTCTGATCATAGGGTCCCCCATCTGGGAATCCCGGCAATCTCCCTGCTGCACTCAGTGTTCGTTCAGAGCGTCGGATGCAGCGCCGGAAGCTCATGACGTCATGTAGTCCTGGGCGGTATACCGGTATGAACCGGATACGGTTTTTTTTTCTCCCACGGTATGGATTTTTGTCCATACCGCTATATTGGTCGGGCCACTCCCCCACCCTCCGAGTCAATAAAAATAATTAAACTTACCCGTAATGGGGGTGGTCCGGGCCATCCATCCTTCCTGTAGTGTCCGGCGGCATTCCGGGTGGAGGGTGAACCGGTCCGGGCTGTCCTTCTTCTCCGGGGGTCCTCTTCTCCACTCCGGGCAGGCTCTGGCCTAGTGCGCTGCATAGACGCCGTGACGTCAGTTGCGTCGCTGCGCAGCGGCGTCTATGCAGCGTTACTAGGCCAGAGCCTGCCCGGAGTGGAGAAGAGGACCCCCGGAGAAGAAGGACAGCCCGGACCGGTTCACCCTCCACCCGGAATGCCGCCGGACACTACAGGAAGGATGGATGGCCCGGACCACCCTCCCCGGACGGTCCCTGCAGCAACTGGGAAGGGGAGTCAGGGTTCTGGGATGGACAGGGGTCTGTATAATATACTATACCTACAGTAGGCCCTCCAGCTGTTGAGTCCCTCCAGCTGTTGCAAAACTACAACTCCCAGCATGCCAACGGCTGTCCGGGCATGCTGGGAGTAGTAGTTTTGCAACAGCTGGAGGCATCCCTAGTTGGGAAACACTGACCTATACTATCTACTACTATATAGTCCAACATGCTGGGAGTTGTAATTTTGCAACAGCTGGAGGCACCCCTAGTTGGGAAACACTGACCTATACTATACACTACTATATAGTCCAACATGCTGGGAGTTGTAGTTTTGCAACAGCTGGAGGCTGTAGGGTTGTTTGTTACATCTATTTAAAAGGGCACTCCGCTGCCCCAGTGTTCAGATCATTTAGTTCCGCTGCGCCACCTCAATGCAAGTCTCAATGTAAAAAAAATAAAAATACCGTGAAATACCGTGATACCGTGATACTTTAGAAAAATACTGTGATACTCATTTTTGGTCATATCGCCCAGGACTAACGTCATGGCCACGCCCCTTCACATGGCCATGTCCGTCACCCCCCCCCCCTCCCATAGACTTGCATTGAGGGGGTGTGACTGTGACGTCACGAGCTTCCGCCCCGGGATCGCCAGTTATCTGGCGCGGAACAAAATTCGCAAAAGGCAACAGGGCTCCCAAGGGGTTACGCTGTATCCTCTCACCCAACACCAGATTGCCCGTGTAATGCCATCTGCACCAGCTCAGTAAAGACAGTTATCCGTAACCTGACATCGGTGTGTTCCTTTACTCCCCGTGTCCGGCCCAGGAGAAGCTATCTCCAACCTCGGACCATGTATAGCAGCTGTCTCCAGACCTCCAGTTGTTGTAAAACTACAACTCCCAGCATGCCCGGACAGCCAACGGCTGTCCGGGCATACTGGGAGTTGTAGTTTTGCAACATCTGCAGGTTGGAGACCACTTTTGTATAGGTTAACGGTGCCCTGGCGTCACGAAGTGATCAAGTATCTTCCTAGCTACCCCATGGTTACCACACATGCATATACATATTTTTCTATATATAATAATGACACTCATGAATTGGGTTAATGGTTTTTATGCGCATAGGATACGCTAATTAGAGTGCCGAATGAATATTCACACATATATTTTTAGTGTCACATGATCTTATATAAAACACTTAGTTAACATATGTCACGGATAGGTAAATCATACGGGATAACTAGGATGCCCTCGATATTATGTGAGGATGAGAGTGAATACGGACGGATCAGATACCAGCTTTGACTATTTAATTATGATAATTTAGAGGTGTTGGCTTTGACACTCCCTTTATATATAGATAAATCTAGTGATGTGGACTTATTAACTTTGGCTTGGACACTTGTCATTTTTGCGTGTGAAGGGATATATATAGTGCTATATACAATTCCTGAGCGCAGGGTTTCTGGATGAGGTAGTTGTGACTAATACATTTATAGGATCTAAATATGTGATGGGTATTTGTGATAATAGATGTGTATGATGGGAATGGTGACTATAATAAGTGCAACCGGTTATTACGTGCGTTATTTAGGAAATATTTATATTATTTTTATGTAGAATTCACTATTATTTTGTGAGATATTACTATTTTCTATATTTTGTATAATTTTATTTTATATATATATTTTTTTTCATATGGTGTTTGGAGGATGTCTGGTATCATAGTATCTGATATTGGACAGGACATTTATCTGATACCAGAAAGGACAGCTATCTGATACCAGACAGGACACCTATCAGATACTGGAGAGGACATTTATCTGATACCAGACAGGACACCTATCAGATACTGGAGAGGACATTTATCTGATACCAGACAGGACACCTATCAGATACTGGAGAGGACATTTATCTGATACCAGACAGGACACCTATCAGATACTGGAGAGGACATTTATCTGATACCAGACAGGACACCTATCAGATACTGGAGAGGACATTTATCTGATACCAGACAGGACACCTATCAGATACTGGAGAGGACATTTATCTGATACCAGACAGGACACCTATCAGATACTGGAGAGGACATTTATCTGATACCAGACAGGACACCTATTTAATGCTGGACAGGACACCTATCAGATACTGGAAAGGATACCTATCTGATACTGGACAGGACACCTATCAGATACTGGAGAGGACATTTATCTGATACCAGACAGGACACCTATCAGATACTGGAGAGGACATTTATCTGATACCAGACAGGACACCTATCAGATACTGGAGAGGACATTTATCTGATATCAGAAAGGACACCTATCGGATACTTGAGAGGACCCCTATCTGATACCGGATAGAACATTATCTGATACCAAAAAGGACACCTATCTGATGCTGGATAGGACACCTATCTGATATCTGAGACTGGATTTGCAGTGGATGATCAGAGCTTAGCCTGTTATCGCTGAGTCTTGTGAAGGGAGCTGTTACGCCGAGCGCTCCGGGTCCCTGCTCCTCCCCGGAGCGCTCGTGACGTCTCTCTCTCTGCAGCGCCCCGGTCAGACCCGCTGACCGGGAGCGCTGCACTGACATTGCCGGTGGATAGTCCCACGCCTTGTCAGCAGTCAGCGAGGTTGAGCCGTTGCCGGTGGATACGACCTGGTTGCTACCGCCGCAGCAAGACCATCCCGCTTTGCGGCGGGCTCTGGTGAAAACCAGTAGCAACCTAGAACCGGTCCACCGACACGGTCCACGCCAATCCCTCGCTGACACAGAGGATCCACATCCAGCTAGCCGAATCCTAACAGGAGCGGTTACTAGAATCAATATATATATTATGGGATTTATGGGATTACTACCTATGTGATTGCTGTGTAACGTTCAGCGATCCAGCCGGACCCGCTGCCGTGAGCGCTTTCCTCCTCTCTCCTCCTCAGCGGGCCGGGATTTGCATTACAGGACGTGCCCGCATGCGAATTCCAGCCTGTCTTTCACCTCCGCTCTCTGTTGTCCCTCCGGTCCTCTCGCAGCCCCGGTGTGCTTGCCACCGCCTCCTAGGACACGCACCGGAGCTTTAAGATTCAAAGAGCCAGTGCGCCCGTAATTATGATTCACACCTGCACCTTTCCTATAAGTATCAGCACCTCCCACTCACCCCTGCCAGATCTTTGTTTGTCTTTGTGCCCTAGAGAAAGCATTTGTAGTCTTGCCGTGTACCTGACCCCATTGTTCTGTGACCTGACCTTGATCCTGTGCCGCCTGCCTATTGACCTCCTGCTACGTTCCTGACTTTGTACCTGTGCCGCCTGCCCTGACCTTCTGCTAACCACGTGTTGCTGTATCCCTCCTATATCTCCTCAGCTGCCTGTGTGGTCGAACCTTGCCAGGGGTAGCGATCTCGGAGCCGCCTGCCGCAGCAAATCCGTCCCGCTTTGCGGCGGGCTCTGGCTCTCATATCTCTCTCATATCTATCTATCTATCTCATATCTATCTATCTATCTATCTCATATCTATCTCATATCTATCTATCTATCTCATATCTATCTATCTCATATCTCTCTCATATCTATCTATCTATCTCATATCTATCTCATATCTATCTATCTCATATCTATCTCATATCTATCTATCTATCTCATATCTATCTATCTCATATCTCTCTCATATCTATCTATCTATCTCATATCTATCTCATATCTATCTATCTCATATCTATCTATCTCATATCTATCTATCTCATATCTATCTCATATCTATCTATCTATCTCTTATCTATCTATCTCTTATCTATCTATCTCTTATCTATCTATCTCATATCTATCTATCTCTCTCATATCTATCTATCTCTTATCTATCTATCTCTCTATCTATCTCATATCTATCTATCTCTCTCATATCTATCTATCTCATATCTATCTATCTCATATCTCTCTCATATCTATCTATCTATCTCATATCTATCTCATATCTATCTATCTCATATCTATCTATCTCATATCTATCTATCTCATATCTATCTCATATCTATCTATCTATCTCTTATCTATCTATCTCTTATCTATCTATCTCTTATCTATCTATCTCTCTATCTATCTCATATCTATCTATCTCTCTCATATCTATCTATCTCATATCTATCTATCTATCTCATATCTATCTATCTATCTATCTATCTCATATCTATATCCAGGAAATAGGCAGCACATCCACAATAATAGTAGCAGATGGTCCCGGGGTTCAGGCAGGTTGATGCAGTCCCAGTCCCAGTCTGTGTAGAAACATCCAACCATGAAGAATTCCAGCAGCACACCCATCAATTCCAGGGAATTTTGTTATTGACCCATGTCACATGCAATGTTTCGATGGTATCGCACCGTCTTTATCAAGCATAGTGCAAAGGTCACGACATCAGCAATATATCAGGTAACATTATCATTAAATAATTCTGTATAATAATTATTGCCATAAATAAGATCGAACACAGTGTACAAAACATCTAAAGTGCAAATCATGCAAATATGACAGGTGGATGGCGAACAGAGTAACAACACCTGCCCATATTTATTGCCAGATATAATAGCAAAGTACATGACTATATATAGTATAATATCTGACATAACGGAAGGAGAATAAGGGCTGAGAATAAGCGCGCGCCTCTATCGCACATGTGAATAGTGTCCTATTTATACAAATGAAAAAGAGAAAGGTGACAGCTGTGTATTGTAATAGTTTGGGTAATACTCGGAAAAGTGGTCTTCAGCCTGCGGACCTCCAGATGTTGCAAAAACTACAACTCCCAGCATGCCCGGACAGCCGTTGGCTGTCCGGGCATGCTGGGAGTTGAAGTTTTGCAACATCTGGAGGTCCGCAGGTGGAAGACCACTGCTCTAGCGTAACATAGTGAAAACTTAGTGAAAGAATAAACAAAAAGTCGCAGATATCAAAGATGAATTGTCACAATATGGGGGCTACACAATAAAAGCGCGCCGCAACTGTGTGTCATAATGTCCCATTCATAGAGGAACAACAACGGGGGCATAGGAAAGGTAAAATATAGTGCAATATATACAAGGTGACGCTAAATATCAAAAAAAATAGGCGTAAAAATAATAAAGAAAAAATAAAATAAAAAAAGAAGAAAAATGTATAAGGAAGTATATAAAAATGCTATCTATGTATCTATCTCATATCTATCTCCTATCTATCTATCTATCTATCTATCTATCTCATATCTATCTATCTATCTCACATCTATCTCATATCTATCTATCTATCTCATATCTATCTATCTATCTATCTCATATCTATCTATCTATCCCATATCTATCTTAGATCTATGTATCGATCTCATATCTATCTATCTCATATCTATCTCTCTCTCATATCTATCTCATATCTATCTATCTATCTCATATCTATATTTCTATCTATTTCATATCTATCTATCTATCTCATATCTATCTATCTATCTCATATATATATCTCTCTCATATCTATCTTATATCTATCTATCTTATATCTATCTATCTCATATCTATATTTCTATCTATTTCATATCTATCTATCTCATATCTATCTATCTTATATCTATCTATCTCATATCTATATTTCTATCTATTTCATATCTATCTATCTATCTCTCTCATATCTATCTCATATCTATGTTTCTATCTATCTAATATCTATCTATCTCTCTCATATCTATCTCATATCTATCTATCTCATATCTATCTCATATCTATCTATCTATCTATCTCATATCTATCTCATATCTATCTATCTATCTATCTCATATCTATCTCATATCTATTTATCTCATATCTATATATCTCATATCTATCTATCTATCTGTCAAATATCTGTGTACCCATCTATATATTATCTAATTATCTATCTATTTCTCTTTAACCAGTGCATCTCCTCTTGTTGCAAAACTACAACTCTCATTATGCGCTGACCCTGTAGCTTATAGAACAGATATGGAAAAGACTACTAATCCATAAAATCTAGATGTAGTCCTCTACTTCCCTCTAATGTCCAGAAGCAGAATTACATACAAACGTTTACATACAAGGACTCAGTCCTCTACTACCATCTAGTGTCCAGAACCGGAATCACATACATATGATTAATACACGGGATACACGGGAACTATCTCCTTCTCCTAACCTGTCTCCACATCGCCGGTCGCAGCGGCCTCTACAGATTGGACTCCGAGAAAATGTCCGCTTCCGGGCGCGTAAGCGTAACGTCACAAAGCCCCGCTCCCGGCGTCCACCAGAACTACATTTCCCGGCATGCCACCTAGACGCCGCAGAATGCTGATAGCTGTGCGGGGCTTCTCGGGAGTTGTAGTTTAAACGGAGATTAAGGGTTGAACCGGAGAATAAACGTGTTCTGGGGTGAGCTACGTACGGGAGAGAAGACCAGATAGGTGAGGGGGGCTAATGGGGCTCATTGCTTCTGCTTTTGTGTGGGGGGAGGGTTGTCAGCCATCACCAGTATTGGGACACTTACCTAATCGATATATGCTTCTTAAAGGGCCACACCATGGTGAAGTCAGTAATATATCATTTCTGCCGCCCCATTTAAACTGCCGCACTAGGCCGGTGCCTTGTTGGCCTATTTGTATGTACATGATAGACTGCTGTGACTGTTATAGTGGTGGAAACCGCTTATATATCTATATGCTACGAGCTGGGTGTCCTCTGTATGTAATTTGGGTTTGGTGAGCCTAACCTGCATATGGATCGCCTACGGAGACTTTAGTAGGTTAGGCCATAGTATAAGCGCCAAAGTTGTTTTCTAAAACGGACCTATGGGTTTGTATCCCTTTAAGAGGTGGGGTGGGACCACCAAAGATCACTAGAATAAAGGGGTCTGTGCAATTGTATCCAGCAGATGGGTGAGGGTCTCGTAGTGCTGAGGGGGTCATGTGTTTGCAAATTAGTGCTCTTGTGCCACCACCCAACTGGCGAGACTCCAACTGTTGCAAAACTACAACTCCCATCATGCCTTTTGCTGTCAGGGCATGATGGGAGTTGTAGTTTTGCAACAGCTGGAGAGTCACAAGTTGGGTAGTCATGGTGCCCCAGGCTTTAATCCCGCCTACTCAGACATGATTGACAGCCCTGGGTATGGCCTATGGATATCGACTGCGCCAGACGTTGGGCGTTGCACGGGTTGTTAAAGGGGTACTCTGGTGGAAAGCTTTTTTTTTTTTTTTTTTTAAATCAACTGGTGCCAGAAAGTTAAACAGATTTGTAAATTACTTCTATTAAAAAATCTTAATCCTTCTAGTACTTATTAGCTGCTGAATACTACAGAGGAAATTCTTTTCTTTTTGGAACACAGTGCTCTCTGCTGACATCATGACCACAGTGCTTTCTGCTGACATCTCTGTCCATTTTAGGAACTGTCCAGAGCAGCATATGTTTGCTATGGGGATTTTCTCCTACTCTGGACAGTTCCTAAAATGGACAGAGATGTCAGCAGAGAGCACTGTGGTCGTGATGTCAGCAGAGAGCTCTGTGTTCCAAAAAGAAAATAATTTCCTCTGTAGTATTCAGCAGCTAATAAGTATTGGAAGGATTAAGATTTTTTTTTTAATAGAAGTAATTTACAAATCTGTTTAATTTTCTGGCACCAGTTGATTAAAAAAAAAAAAAAAAAAAAAAGGTTTTCCACTGGAGTGCCCCTTTAATCATAATGGAGTAGGGAGATTACAGTCCGAGATGTCACATAGGCTCATTAGCATACGGCGCCGGGCGCTTTAAAAAATGTGTTATCGCAGACACTCAGGAGGACCTTATATAAACGTATTGCCACCAGTTATATAGGGTAGTGATGTTGACTTGTAGACCTCCCCCTAGTGGCCGTAGCGAAAATGACTAACAAAGAGGCTCTTCTATTGGGGATAGACTCCGGCCTGTCCGTGTATCACATGATCGGGCCGCTGTATAATGCTACATGACCCTTACCCAGAAACTTCTGGTTGCATTGGTAGAAAGTCACAAGTTAAACTAGTGTAGGTAGTAGGGATCGACCGATACCGATAATCTGTCACCTTTCAGGCCGATAGCCGATAACTTATACCGATATTCCGGTATAAGTTATCGGCTATTTCAACCCCGGCGGGGCAGAAGCCGTTGCAGATCAATGATTTAAAGCGGGCGCATTAAATCAAAGAACTGCAGCGGCTTTTGCTGGGCCAGAGAACCACCGCCGCCCCCCGCTTCACTCCCCCTGCCTGTCCGGGGGTCCTGAGTCCAACCACCACAGTTGTCCCATCCCCTCCCCATCCTCTGGCCACATGCCGCCGCCGCTGCCCCATCGCCTCCCCCCCCCCCCCCCATCCTCTGGCCACATACCGCTGCCACCCCATCGCCTCCCCCCATCCCCGGTGTTATAATTACCTGTTCCTGGGGTCCGCGATACTTCTGACTCCGTCGGCGTCCTGCGCTGTCACTGTGCGCACTGATGGTGACTTCGCGTTGGGGACGTCACTCATCATTGTGCACAGCAACAGCGCAGGAGCGAGAAGTAGCGCGGACCTTTGGAACGGGTAATTATAACACCGGGGATGGGGGGAGGCGATGGGGCAGCGGCGGCAGTATGTGGGCAGAGGATCAGGAGGCGATGGGGCAGCGGCGGCGGTATGTGGGCAGAGGATGGGAGGAGGCAATGGGGCAGAAGCGGCGGTATGTGGCCAGAGGATCAGAAGGCAATGGGACAGCAGCGGCGACGGTCTTCTCTGGCCGGGGGGTGGGGCATTATCGGCAAGGTAATTGCCAATACCGATAATGTCCAAAATCGAGAGTATCGGCTGATTAATATCGGCCAAACCGATAGTCGGTTGATCCCTAGTAGGTAGTGATGTCATATTCGGTAGCTGGTCTCCATCTGCCACGTGATTGGATGGCAGTGCCCACCATTTACATTAGTATCTACGTCCTGACTATGTGGAGACATTGATGTAGATTTGGAGCCACACAAGGTCACAGCACATCAGTAGTAGAACATGTGATCGTCAGAGTCTTTCGGTAGTGCAGCCTCAGTCTTTGGGCCGGTTAACTTAAAGGGGTTCTCCAGTGAAAAACATATATTTTTTTTTTTTTCAAATCAACTGGTGTTAGAAAGTTAAACAGATTTGTATATTTATTCTATATAAAAATCTTAATCCGTCCAGTACTTATCAGTTGCTATTTGCTCCACAGGAAGTTCTTTTCTTTTTGAACTTCTTTTCTGCCTGACCACAGTGCTCTCTGCTGACACCTCTGTCCATGTCAGGAACTGTCTGGAGCAGAAGAAAATCCCCATAGCAAACCTCTCCTGCTCTGGACAGTTCCTGACATGGACAGAGGTGTCAGCAGAGAGCACTGTGGTCATACTGGAAAGAACTACACAATTTCCCGTGGAGCATACAGCAGCTGATAAGTACTGGAAGGATTAAGATTTTTGTATAGAAAAAATGTACTTTCTGGAGCCAGTTCATTTGAAAACATTTGTTTTCCACCAGAATATCCCTTTAAAGCCCTTAGTTCATTTGATCGGTAGGGCTTTGATGGGTCATTGATGGCCGTCAATACTTAAAGGGGTACATCGCCCTTAGACATCTTATCCCCTATCCAAAGGATAAGATGTCTGATCGTGGGGGCCCGCCGCTGGGGACCCCCGTGATCCCCTACTGCAGCAGCCCGGCACCTCAGCAGCCCAGAGCTAAGTTTTCTCCGAGACTGATGACAGGTGGTGCAGGGGACGGGGCATAGTGATATCACAGCCCCGCCCCCTCGTGACATCACATCCGTCCCCCTCAATGCAAGTCTATGGAAGGGGCGTCACACCCCTCCCATAGACTTGTATTGAGGGGGCGGGGTCTTGACGCCACTATGCCCCGTCCCCTGCACCGCCCGTCATCAGCCTCAGAGAAAACTTAGCTCCGGGCTGCTGAGGTGCGGGGCTGCTGCAGGGGGAATCGCAGGGGGCCTGTCGCTTTTGTTGGGGATAAGATGTCTAGGGGCGGAGTACCCCTTTAAAAAGATTTTCCAGGAAGGAAAAAAAAACCTTTTTGGTACTTATTGGTGGTCTGTCTGTGGAATAGACCACGAATGGTTGGTCAGCGCCCGCACTACATTTAAAGGGGTACTCTGGTGCTCTAGTGTTCTGAACGCTCGGAGGCCATGGTCGTGATGTCACACCACACCCCCTCCATTCATGTCTATGGGAGAGGAAGTGCTCTCTGCTGACACCTCTGTCTGTCTCAGGAACTGTCCAGAGTAGGAGTAAATCCCCATAGAAAACCTCTCCTGCTCTGGGCGGTTCCTGAGACAGACAGAGGTGTCAGCAGAGAGCACTGTGGTCAGACAGAAAAGAACTGAACTTCAACTGCTGATAAGTACTGGAAGGATTAAGATTTTTTAATAGAAGTAATTTATAAATCTATCTTTCTGGAGCCAGTTGATATGAAAAAAAATGTTTTTCACAGAAGTACCCCTTTAAGAATGTCTTTGGAGCACCTACATTCAGGAGAAGGCACTGAAGACCTTGTTGCTTCTCTTACAGGATGAAGGCCTCCCCCTGTCACAGGGCAGAGAGTCAGTGATGTCAGGAGATCCATCAAGTGACTTCTTTACGGCTGTAGAAGTGGTCGGGGTGATCTTGGAGATCTTCTCGGAGGTCTTGTGAATAGCAGCCGTGTCCCATTCTCCCAGTCCTAATACCGCTGCAGTTTTTGGCTTCCACTATGTCACTGCTTCCCCTGGCAGATGGATACGCTGACACCACTGCTTGCCTTCCCCAAACCAGTGCCAACTCGGGTGCAGAAGCGGCATTAGAATCCAATCCTCCAGAGGAGGCTCAGCCTCTCTCTACAGCTCCTACTGCGGACAGCGAGCGAGTGACTACTGGGCCCTGGGCCTTTGGCTCCCCAGCCTGGTGCTTCTTTGGGGTCCCTGGCGGCTCCTCCAACATACAACGGGAACTTGTTGTCACCTGTACTCTCTGCCAAGCTAAAGTAAGAAGGGGCATTAATCCAGGCAAGGTTGGCACCACCTGTCTTCTTACCCACCTAGAGCGACGGCATGGCATGACCAGGCAAGAGGTCTATGAGAAAGCTGTGGCCTCAGGGTACTGTGGCCCCAATACCATGCCCTCAGATTGTGGTGGCATTGGTGGAAGCATTCTCCCCCATGCAGTTACTAAAAGAGTGTTCCCCTATTCTTCAGATGATGATGAAGAAGAAGAAAAGCCCAAACGTCAAGCCACGAGCGCTCCGGCTACTTCATCTGGACCGTCTACCACCTCTGGCTCCCAGTCAGATAGGCAAAGTGGTTCAGGGCCTTCTGCGTACCATCAGGCTTTGCGGGAGCGTCTTCTGGGCAGCGTGCACATGTTCTGTGAAGTCTGCCATACCCTAGTGTTGTCGGGAGAAAGGAGTCAGAGTGTGCGGGACCTGGCGCTGGAGACGCACTTCTCCACCAATCACCCTCAGATGTTCAAACTCTTGAAATGTGGAGCTGCCAGAGACGTGCGCCTGGGAGGTTTGGGGCCCTTCTCAGCCCTTCCATCCGGTTCTTTGCCACCTTCTTCCCAGCGTTGATCCTCGTCCCATAAACTTCTGTTACCGAATTATTACCCTTCCTCCGACCTGAGCACCTGGGACCCTTGACCCTCACCTACTGCAAGACCGGATCTCCTCCATTTTCTTCCTTTTTTTCTTCCTTGGACTGATTTAGAAGGACATATGTCCGTCATTGGAAATTTAAGGATATAGAGTGACTTCATGGGCAGGGTGGTTCTCTGGACCCTCATAGAGTAACTCTAGTGTGGGCCTTAAAGAGGTACTCCGCCCCTAGACATCTTGTGTTGTCTGATTGAGGGGATCTCGGCTGTGGCACCTCAGACATTCAGTGCACGGAGTGAACTTCGCTCCGTGCCGGATGACTGGCGATGTGGGGCGAAGGCTTGTAATGTCACGACCACGCCCACTCAATGCAAGTCTATGGGAGGGGGCGTGACGGGCGTCACGCCCCCTCCCATAAACTTGCATTGAGTGGGCGTGACGTCACAAGAGGGGCGTAGTCGTGATGTCATGAGCCTCCGGCACTGCACCCGACGCTCTAAACAAATGCCGGGTGCAGCAGAGTGATCGCGGGGGTCCCCAGCGGCCTCGTTTAGTGTTGGGTTCAGCGTTGGAGGCTTGTGATGTCACGGCTGGGCCCTTCTAATGACATCATGGCCACGCCCCTCAATACAAGTCTATGGGAGGGGCCGTCACGCCCCCTCCCATAGACTTGCATTGAGGGACATGAGCCTCGGCCCCACATCGCCAGTCATCCGGTACGAAGCGAAGTTCGCTCCATGCACCGGATGTATGGGGTGCTGCAGCCGAAATCGTGAGGTCTCCAGCGGCGGGACCCACGCTATTAGATATTTTATCCCCTATCCTTTGGATAGGGGATAACACATCTAGGGGCGGAGTACCCCTTTAATGGGACATTATGCCTGGTTCCAGAAGCCTATGTAAAACCGGGCATAGACCCACAGGCTGTAATAGGATTGAAGTAATTGTTGTACAGAACCTGCATTGCCCCATATCGGACATTCCAGATCCGTCACAATGATGCAAGTTTTGGCGAGTGGCACTAACTTTAATACGTTGGAGTTGAGACTTATGTAGTTGTGTTTTGATTCCATTATCAAGATCTCTGCTTGCTGTCATTTACTGGGGAGATTGAGCCTTTGTAGGACGAAGACCCTGACCATACTGTGCTGAGATAGATGCACATCTTGCTTCTGATGTAAAACCAGAATATTTCCATCCACTGACAGCAAGCAGATAGTGAGGATTAAAAATCCGAAATATATTCACTTCATTTACGGAAAAATGGATATTCCCTCTAATTGGGATTTCCACTATGCACAGGGTGGGCGGGTGGGTGGTAAATGTTAGACCAGCGAGGGACTGATCATTGGGGCCCACCACTAGTCGCCGATCCTCTGGTTGAACTACCTCCGCACGGAAGGGAATATTTGTATAGAGTAGTCGCCATTGTGCGAATCTCAGTAGTCAGACAATCTCATATCTATCACACATACAGTTCATTTTGTGTTTCTTGTCATACATTGGGCCTGTCGGTCACACAGGAGCTTTAAATAGGCAACAAACTTATCAGACTCCCTTCCTGTCCTCTGAAAAACTGCTCAATCCATCTCGAGACAGAGCGACTTACCTTAGTGTCTAGTTACAGCTGCCTATAGAAGTCTATGGAGAGGAGGAGAAAGCAGCTGGAGACGAGGCAGAGACATACACAGGACTGCAGCAGCTTGTAGTAAGTGTTATACCTGAAATCAGCTTGCGCTGCTCTATAACGTCATCAGAAAAAACAACTTGTCCAGCAGGTTGAGGTTCCGTAAGACTTTTTTTTTATTTCTTCCATTAAAATCTTAGTTCGAACAGCACATCTGCATCTGACCTGTTTCAGCCAACAATTTTCTTAATCACAGATCTGTCATCTATGTAGAATCATCTGATTAAAGGGGTACTCCGCCCTTAGACTTCTTGTTCCCTAGGGGATAAGATGTCTGATCGCGGGGGTCCTGCTGCTGGAGACCCCCCGCTATCTCGGCTGCGGCACCCCAGACATCCGGTGCATGGAGTGAACTTTGCTCCGTGTCGGATGACTGGCCACGCGGAGGCTCGTTACATCGCGGCCACGCCCTGCTCATGATGTCACGGTCACGCTCCCTCAATGTAAGTTTATGGGAGGGGCGTCACGCATTGGGGGGGGGGGGGGGGGGCGTGGGTGTGACATCACGAGCCTCCGGCGTTGCACCTGATGCTCTAAACGAACGCTGAGTGCAGCAGAGAGATTGTGGGGGTCCCCGTGATCCGACACTGTATCCGCTATCCTTTGGATAGTGGATAAGATGTCTAGGGGCGGAGCACTCATTTAAAGGACATCTATAGTGCAAAATAGCTTATCCCCTATCCGAAGGATAGGGGATAAGTTATAGATCGCGGGGTGTCCGAGTGCTGGGGCCCCCCACGATCTTCGGTACGGGGCCGCGGCAATATACAGGAAAGGGGGCATGCCCCCTCCATGAATCCCATAGAGATACATGAAGGGGGAGTGTCTGCCGCGACCTTCTGCTGGGGACGAAACTTCACTTCCGGCAGACTGCCGCGGCCCTGTCCAGGAGATCCCGGGGGGCCCCAGTGCTCGGACCCCCTGCGATCTATAACTTATCCCCTATCCTTTGGATAGGGGATAAGCTATTTTGCACTGGAGTACTCCTTTAAGTTAATTGATGGATGAAACATGTCAGTTCCATTTGTGCTGTGTGAACTAAGATTTTAATTCTCACTTTTATGGAACCTTAACCTGCTGGACAAGTAATTTCGTCCACTATGGATCAAGCTCCAGGTCGTCCATGCTGGATAGAGTTTACAAGAGATGAGAGCTGGTTTGTGTATTTTACTCTCTAATGTCCTCCATGCTGCTTCTGTGCTCTAGTGATAATGGAGAGCAGAATCCCCTCTTCTGCATGAGTGCGTAGTTACTAAATCTACACCCACTAGCTCATGAACCAGGTAAGTAAAGTGTTGTTTAGCACTTCCAGATCCACTAGGAAGACCTCTTTATTCAATACTTTAACGGTCCATTATTATGGGGGAACCCTGAAATGTGTTAATTTATTCTTGTCTGATGTTTGCTGTTTAAATGAAGAAGTTTTGTACTGGATCTGAAAGTGGAGGACAGCACTTTGCTTTCCTGATCTTGCTGTGTGACCCATTACACTTGTGGCCGGCCCATTTTAGAGCTGGAGGTTGAATGGGTTGGAAAACTGGTGAAAAATGGCAAATAGAGATCACCGAATGGATTCTAACCATATAGAATCCGCTCCAGATATCCCTAAAAATGGACATTAGTTTTGTTCAAATTCCATGGTGCCCTACGCTGATGGTGTAAAGTGCCACAGAAATTACGTGGAGGAGGGGGGACTTGTGTCAAAGGGCAGAGCGCTCAGCCCAGTTGTTTACTACATTCACCCAGCACGGCAAATGTTAAAGGATAAGATTTAAATTGCGGGGGGGGGGGGGGGGGGGGGTCCGACAGCTGGGATTCCCCGTGATCTCCTGTACAGGGCCTGGCTCTCCTCAGGAACGACGTGTTACGACCTCTACACGAAGGAGATCGTGGGGGGTCCAAGCAGTCGAACCTCCTGCAATCTAAAATGTATCCTCTATCCTTTGGATAATACTTCTCCTCCTTTTACTGAGCAGCCAGCATACAGTGTATGTCTCACTGCTCAGTGTACAGTAGGGACGCCTGTCTTTTGACAGGAGTCCTTGCTCCTGCACGAATCCTAATCGAATGTTGAATATGACGGCTAGTAAATCCTTCCAAAGCAAAATTTTTGAAAATGTACTCCTTTAGCTCCAGATGTTACAAAACTACCATTTCCAGCATGCCCGGACAGTCATTGGCTGTCCGGGCATGCTGGAAGTTGTAGTTTTGCAACAGCTGGAGGTCCACAGCCCACTAGGCTATAGTGGGTTTAGTAGTAGCAGTCACACCCAGGCCCTGGTGTCTCTTCCAGGATGACCAGCTTTAAGATGACCGTAAACACTGAAAGCTTGTGGACCAAGCCCTCAAAAATGAAACAGCTAAAATCCAATATCAACCTAGAAAAAATCATACACAAATGAAGAATATATAGCTATATAGCATACATAAAAGTGATAATAATCAATAGCGCAATTTGGTAATGTGTATAATTAATAAATAAAATGTAAAAAAAATAAAAAATATACATATATATTTATTAAGCTTAAAAAATGCAAAAGATGGCAGGGACGGGAAAAAAGATGTAAATAAGAAAAATGTAAATGCGGGGGTCAATTGATCACCAATGGATCATAAAAACACCTGTTGCTATGAAATATGTGCAGTGTGACAATATATATAACATAAAAAGTGTATTAACCTTATAAAATGTGTATCAAGCACAAGTATACATAAAGTGCAATGTGCAACACAAAAATATATGTGTATGAGATAAATACAATAAAGCAGTGCAAGGAGAACAAAACAAATAACGTGCTAAGAGTGAAGGTGTCAGAATATAAATACTTGACCCCACATGTATAAAGAAGGTAGGTTCCACGTCCCTGCGATCACCTCCAACGCGTTTCACCGTGACCGGCTTTATCCTTGATAGATAGATAGATAGATAGATAGATAGATAGAGATATATATATATATATATATATATATATATATATATATATATATATATATATCTCTATCTCTATGTACTTTTTTTGTAAAATAAAACTATATTTACTAATTTTATGTTTATTGGATTTATTAGATTATTTTATTTATTTTATTATATACATTTTTTACTCTTAGTGGGTTTACCCTATACGCTGTAGTGGCGTATTTATAGGTTATTTAAAATCCAATATTCCAGAACCTTCTGTCCTCCAACATTTGCTGTTGGGGATTTAGGAGGTTCATCAGCTGAAATTGGGTTCAGCTGACATATTGAAGGCCAGTGTTGAGTTGTTGATGCCTATTTAACGGAGGAATTCTGCCTCTAGACATCTTATCCCCTATGCAAAGGTTAGGGGAGAAGATGTCTGATCGCGGAGGTCCCACCACTGGGTACCCCTGTGATCTCGGCTGCGGCACCCCAGACATCCGGTGCACGTAGCGAACTTTGCTCCGTGCCGGATGACTGGCCATGCGGGCCGGAGGCTCGGGACGTCACGACCATGTCCCCTCAATGCAAGTCTATGGGAGGGGCCATGACGGCAGTCACGCACCCTCCCATAGACTTGCAGTGGGGGGCATGGGCGTGACATCACAAGCCTCCGGCGCTGCACCCGACGCTCTAAACAAATGCCGTGTGCAGCAGAGAGATCTTGGGGGTCCCCAGCAGTGGGACCCCAGCGATCAGATATCGCATCCCCTATCTTTTGCATAGGGGATAAGATGTCTAGGGGTGGAGTACCCCTTTTAATGGCACTGCTCTGTCATGGTAGAACCTGTCACGTTCATGATATCTCTATGTTTAGATCTTCCTGTTGAAAATGTCTTGAAATGCTTCCTTTTCCATTAGAGAACCACCAGGATGCCTGCGAATTGTAGTAGTTGTGAAACCCACCGGGCAGTCCTGCGGAGACCCAAGACTGGCCATTCTTTGTGTAAGGAATGCTTCTTCCATGCTTTCGAGGAGGAGATCCACCACACCATAGTGTCTGCCAAGCTCTTTCAGCCGGGGGAGAAGGTCGGCATCGGAGCTTCGGGCGGGAAAGACTCTACAGTCCTTGCCCATGTCATGAAGGTCCTGAACGAACGCTATCGGTACGGCTTAGAACTTATCCTGATCTCTGTGGATGAGGGCATCTCGGGATACAGAGACGACTCCTTGGAAACGGTGAAAAGGAACCAGCAGCAGTACGAGCTGCCCCTGAAGATTGTGTCCTATCAGGAGCTATATGGTTGGACCATGGACCAGATCGTCAAGCAAGTGGGGCTCAAGAACAACTGTACGTTCTGTGGGGTGTTCAGGAGGCAGGCGCTGGACCGAGGGGCCATGATGCTGGGGGTCAACAAGATATGCACAGGTTAGTAGCCTTACATCTTAAATTTATACATTTTATACTAGGGATGTCCCAATACCATTTTATTAAAGCAGAGTCTGAGTACCGCTACCTCCCCCCCCCAAGTACTCAACAATACTTTTTTTTTTTTTAAATGTTACAGTAGATCTAGACTTTGTGAAGCCTTAGGCAAAACTCAAACATGAGGCCCTCACAGACATTCATAATTAAGATGTGTCCCCAGTAGTTACATAGGATTTCCCCCTATTAGGTAAAATATCCCAGTAGGTAGAGATTCCCCCAGTGGGTAGGGAAGCCCCAAGAAGATAGGTAAGTAGTGAATCCCCTATTAGATTGAAGCCACCAGTAGGTAGGTAGAGAATCCTCCCTATTGGGTTGAAGCCCCCAGGAGGTAGGTAGGGAATTCCCCCATTAGGTAGAAACCCCCAATAGGTAGGTAGGGAATTCCCCCATTAGGTAGAAACCCTCAGTAGGTAGGTAGGGAATTTCCCCATTAGGTAGCTGCCCACATATCAACTGGTGCCAGAAAGATAAACAGATTTGTAAATTTCTTCTATTAAAAATTGTAATCCTTACAGTACTTATCAGCTGCGGGATACTACAGAGGAAGTTGTGTAGTTCTTTTCAGTCTGACCACAGTGCTCTCTGCTGACACCTCTGTCCATGTCAGGAACTGCTAAAACAAAGGAAAGCGCTGCATGGTGTGATAACATAGATACAAAATGTGGATGAACACAATTTTGGAAGTGCTCACCCTTGATGGTGGTACTGGGCCAAGTACAACAATGGAAAAGCGTGTAGGTGATCTATAGATCAAGGAACCTATAGCAGCCACTCCTGGGATACAACAGCAAACACAAAGGAGACCTCCAAAAAACTCAGGATCAAGCAGGGCGCATGGAACTCAGGTGAAACAGAGGTTTATTACCCACAATGCAACGCGTTTCGTGGAAAACCGCTTCATCAGGCATGATGCCTGATTAAGTGGTTTTCCGCGAAACGCGTTTCATTGTGGGTAATAAACCTTCTCTGTTTCACCTGAGTTCCATGCGCCCTGCTTGATCCTGAGTTTTTTGGAGGTCTCCTTTGTGTTTCATGTCAGGAACTGTCCACAGCAGGAACAAATCCCCATAGCAAACCTCTCCTGCTCTGGACAGTTCCTGACATGGACAGAGGTGTCAGCAGAGAGCACTGTGGTCAAACTGGAAAGAACTACACAACCTCCTGTGGAGCATACAGCAGCTAAGTACTGGAAGGGTTAAGATTTTTTACAAAGTAATTTACAAATCTGTTTAACTATTTAATTTTAAGAAAATGTTTTCCACCGAAGTACCCCTTTTAACCCCTTAAGGACTCAGGGTTTTTCCGTTTTTGCACTTTCGTTTTTTCCTCCTTACCTTTTAAAAATCATAACCCTTTCAATTTTCCACCTAAAAATCCATATTATGGCTTATTTTTTACGTCGCCAATTCTACTTTGCAGTGACATTAGTCATTTTACCCAAAAATGCACGGCGAAACGGAAAAAAAAATCATTGTGCGACAAAATCGAAAGAAAAACGCCATTTTGTAACTTTTGGGGGCTTTCGTTTCTACGCAGTGCATATTTCGGTAAAAATTACACCTTATCATTATTCTGTAGGTCCATACGGTTAAAATGATACCCTACTTATATAGGTTTGATTTTGTCGCACTTCTGGAAAAAATCATAACTACATGCAGGAAAATTTATACGTTTAAAAATGTCATCTTCTGACCCCTATAACTTTTTTATTTTTCCACGTATGGGGTGGTATGAGGACTCATTTTTTGCGCCGTGATCTGAAGTTTTTATCGGTATGATTTTTGTTTTGATCGGACTTTTTGATCACTTTTTATTCATTTTTTAATGATATAAAAAGTGACCAAAATACGCTTTTTTGGACTTTGGAATTTTTTTGCGCGTACGCCATTGACCGTACGGCTTAATTAATGATATATTTTTATAGTTCGGACATTTACGCACGCGGCGATACCACATATGTTTATTTTTTATTTTTTTTACACTGTTTTATTTTTTTTATGGGAAAAGGGGGGTGATTCAAACTTTTATTAGGGAAGGGGTTAAATGACCTTTATTAACACTTTTTTTTTACATTTTTTTTGCAGTGTTATAGGTCCCATAGGGACCTATAACACTGCACACACTGATCTCTTATACTGATTATTATCCCATAGGGACCTATAACACTGCACACACTGATCTCTAATGCTGATCACTGGCGTGCATTAACACGCCTGTGATCAGCATTATCGGCGCTTGACTGCTCCTGCCTGGATCTCAGGCACGGAGCAGTCATTCGTCGATCGGACACCGGGGAGGCAGGTAAGAGCCCTCCCGGTGTCCGATCAGCTGTTCGGGACGCCGCGATTTCACCGCGGCGGTCCCGAACAGCCCGACTGAGCAGCCGGGTCACTTTCACTTTCACTTTAGAAGCGGCGGTCAGCTTTGACCGCCGCTTCTAAAGGGTTAATACCGCACATCGCCGCGATCGGCGATGTGTGGTATTAGCCGCGGGTCCCGGCCGTTGATTAGCGCCGGGACCGACGCGATATGATGCGGGATCGCGGCGCGATCCCGCTTCATATCGCGGGAGCCGGCGCAGGACGTAAATATACGTCCTGCGTCGTTAAGGGGTTAAAGGGGTACTCCGCTGCTCAGCATTTGGAACAACCTGTTCCGAACGCTGGAGCCGCTGCCGGGAGCTCTTGACGTCATGCACCGTCCACTTATGACGCCTGTCAGGCCCCCTCCCATAGACTTGCATTGAGGGGGCGGGGTTATGATGTCACGAGGTGCCGACTCCAGCGTTCGGAAGAGTTTGTTCCAACCGCTGAGCAGCAGAGTACCCCTTTAAGTAGTTTCCCTTAATAAGTCCCTTCCAAAAGAAAATCTTAATCCCTCACCCCCTCCCCCCATTGAATAACTTGTAGCGCAGGGTTTTAGTTTAGTTTCTCTCCTGACGTCACTGGGGGAGAATCCTCAGTATTTCATGTATTGTTGTGGATTTTAGAGCTGGCGCCTCATTTATATTTCTGATCCACAAGAAAATCTTGCAGTGACAAATCCACACTAAAATCTGCATGATCCGGATTCCCTGGGTGTAGGCTGTGAGGGTCGTGATGTCACGGCCACGCCCCTCACGTTGACACGTCATGCCCCCTCAATGCAAGTCTATGAGAGGGGGCGTGGCAAATGCCACGCCCCCTCCCATAGACTTGCATTGAGGGTGTGTGGCTGTGACATCACAACCCCCAAAAATGTTCCGATCGCTGGGGCAGCTGAGTACCCCTTCAAATCCACAGTCGATCGATGTAATTCGCTGCAAAAGACATAATACGTTTTATTGCAGATATTGACTGATCTGCTGCAGATTTAAAAATGTCTCCACAGATCAGTTTCCTTAGTGTGAACTTAACGTTTAATAAGCCCTCCAGCCCCCCCACATATCATTCACATTCGCCATAGTCCCACAGCGCTATCTGTTTTACTCCAACACAGCTGTATTCATGTGTTTCATTACTGTAACTGGGACATGTGATCACCAGCCTGACGTACAGTAAATCGGTGTTTAATGTGTCAGAGAATGTGATCAGTTCTGGGTCACCTGACTTCCTTTTAAAATACAGAATTACATCCTCACCCACCAGTTCCCTTCTGGCAGCTCACAGACCCCCCCCCCCCTACACAACTCTATCTGTATACTGCTGCTATCTCTGTAGGATCAGGATATATAGTAGTTATTCACCTCCCTTTCAGCTCTATCTGTATACTGCTGCTATCTCTTTGGGATCAGGATGTATAGTACTAATACACCTCCCCTCCAGCTCTATCTGTATACTACTGCTACCTCTATGGGATCAGTGTGCGTGTGTGTGTGTGTGTGTGTGTATATGTGTGTGTGTATATGTATGTATGTATGTATGTATGTATGTATGTATATATATATATATATATATATATATATATATATATATATATATATATATATATATATATATATATATTATAGTAGTTATTCATCTCTCCTCCAGCTCTGTCTGTATGCTGCTGCTGCTGTCTCTATGGAATCAGGATATATAGTAGTTATACACCTCTCCTCCTGCTCTATCTGTATACTGCTGCTAGCTCTATGGGATCAGGATAATATAGTAGTTATACACCTTCCCTCTAGTTCCATCTGCATACTGCTGCTATCTATATGAGATCAAGATATATATGTTATACACCTCCCCTTCAGCTCTATCTGTACACAGCTGCTATCTGTATGAGATCAAGGTATATACTGTATATAGTAGTTATACACGTCTCCTGAAGCAGCACCAGCATAAAAAAAAAAAAATAACCTGGTGCGGGGCCTCATTTAAAAAAATAATAAATAAGAGCCATACTTACCTAACCCTGGTCCACCAAAAGCTCCTGTTTGCCTTCATCGATCCCTCAATCTCCTGTCTTCCAAGACAAGTGCTCTTTGTAGGACCTGTCTAATCAGCGAATTACTAGCCGAGACGGAACACCGCTGTAGCTAGTAATTGGCTCAGCCAGCAGGTCCTGCAATGAGTGCTCCTCTTGGAAGCAAAAAAAAAACAGGGACCAACCGGGAGCTGTGATGGACTGGTGATAGGTAAGTGGCTTTATTTTATTTGAATTTTTACAGGGCCCAGCACCATGTTGTGGTGGTGGTGGTGGTTTTGGTGGTGGTTTTGGTGGTGGTGGTGGTGGTGGTGGTTTTGGTTTGTTTTTATTTTTTTTATTTATTTTTTCTTAAATCCCCTTTCACTCTTCACTCGAAGGTCACAACGCGGACGACATTGCGGAAACCGTCCTGATGAATTTCCTTCGAGGAGACATCGCGCGGTTGCGCCGCTGCACGGCCATAACCACCGGCAGTGAAGGCGCCATCCCCCGATGCAAGCCTCTGAAATACGCCTACGAGAAGGAGATCGTGCTTTACGCCTACTTCAAAAAGCTGGACTATTTCTCCACCGAGTGCATCTACTCCCCCAACGCCTATCGGGGTCACGCCCGCGCTTTCCTGAAGGACCTGGAGGCGTTGCGGCCCAGCGCCATCGTGGACATCATCCACTCCGGGGAAAACCTGTCGGTGAAGGAAGACGTCCGCATGCCCGTGCAAGGGAACTGCGCCCGCTGCGGCTACATCTCCAGCCAGGGACTGTGCAAGGCCTGTGTGTTGTTAGAGGGACTGAACCGCGGCCTCCCCAAACTGGGGATCGGCAAACACCATAAACTTCACCATAAGCTTTTGGCGCAGGAACCGCTGAGTGAAGCCGAAACACGAAAGCTGAAGGTTGTGGACTTCTGATGCAGCGGCCATATTAATTTTTTTAAATAGTTTTGCCCTTTTTTTTTTTGTTTTTATTTTATTTTAGTGAAACGCATCCAACGGAGATCTTCTAGGACCCAGTGGTCTCTAAACTGGTGGCTCTCCAGATGTTGCAAAACTACAACTCCCAGCATGCCCGGACAGCTGACGGCTGGGTTTGAAACAACCTAGTCCAGTGTTTTCCAACCAGTGTGCCTCCAGCTGCTGCAAAACCTAGAACTCCCAGCATGCCCAGACAGCCTTTGGCTGTCTGGGCATGCTGGGAGTTCTAGTTTTTGCAGAAGCTGGAGGCACACTGGTTGGAAAACACTGGACTAGGTTGTTTCAAACCCAGTTTTCCAGGCATGCTGGGAGTTGTAGTTTTGCAAAATCTGGAGAGCCACCAGTTTTGGGACCACCAAGACCAGTATTTCCCAACCACACTGCCTCCATTTTTTGCAAAACCACAAGTTTTTGTCTCGCAACAGCTGGAGGCACTCTGGTTGGGAAACACTGACCTAAGCTATCACCAAAGATGTATCGAGCACGAGCTGCTTTATTTAGTTTTATTTTATTCTATTCATATACAGATATTAAGAAATAATTTTAAGCGTTTTTATGTTACGTGAAATTAAACCTATTTCCAATGTATAAGTACTTCTGAGATAAATTATATATATACTTATACTAATCACCCATGTGACCTACTGGCTATGCCTCGTTGCCCTTGGTTACAAGCATCTTGGGGCATCTACTGAGACGGTCGCACATGCTCAGTACAACTGCACAAGGCTCAATAGACTCTACTGTGTAAGCAAGCAAGGGGGATTGTGGGAAAGTGTGTGCTCTGTTGCCTGGCAACCACAGGGTCACAGTGTAGACAGGAAACCAGGAAGTGATCAGATCCATGGGGGGAGCTTAGGTCACATGGGCTGTATTGGGGGGAAGATTCATCAAGACCTGTGCTGAGGAAACGTTGACCCATTGCCCATAGCAACCAATAAGATCGCTGCTTTCATTTTTGAAAAAGGCCTCTGAATAATGAAAGAATGGATCTGATTGGTTGCTATGGGTAACGTTTCTTCAGCACAGGTCTTAATGAATCTCCCCATTTATGTGGATGAAAGACGTCAGCAAGAAGCAGACAGAACAAACAGTGAATATATTCTTGTATATAGGAGCAGTATTATAGTAGTTATATTCTTGTATATAGGAGCAGTATTATAGTAGTTATATTCTTGTATATAGGAGCAGTATTATAGTAGTTATATTCTTGTATATAGGAGCAGTATTATAGTAGTTATATTCTGGTATATAGGAGCAGTATTATAGTAGTTATATTCTTGTATATAGGAGACAGTATTATAGTAGTTATATTCTTGTACATAGGAGCAGTATTATAGTAGTTATATTCTTGTACATAGGAGCAGTATTATAGTAGTTATATTCTTGTACATAGGAGCAGTATTATAGTAGTTATATTCTTGTATATAGGAGCAGTATTATAGTAGATATATTCTTGTATATAGGAGCAGTATTATAGTAGTTATATTCTTGTATATAGGAGCAGTATTATAGTAGTTATATTCTTGTATATAGGAGTAGTATTATAGTAGTTATATTCTTGTATATAGGAGCAGTATTATAGTAGTTATATTCTTGTATATAGGAGCAGTATTCTAGTAGTTATATTCTTGTATATAGGAGCAGTATTCTAGTAGTTATATTCTTGTATATAGGAGGCAGTATTATAGTAGTTATATTCTTGTTTATAGGAAGCAGTATTATAGTAGTTATATTCTTGTATATAGGAGCAGTATTATAGTAGTTATATTCTTGTATATAGGAGTAGTATTATAGTAGTTATATTCTTGTATATAGGAGCAGTATTATAGTAGTTATATTCTTGTATATAGGAGCAGTATTATAGTAGATATATTCTTGTATATAGGAGCAGTATTATAGTAGATATATTCTTGTATATAGGAGCAGTATTATAGTAGTTATATTCTTGTATATAGGAGCAGTATTATAGTAGTTATATTCTTGTATATAGGAGTAGTATTATAGTAGTTATATTCTTGTATATAGGAGCAGTATTATAGTAGTTATATTCTTGTATATAGGAGCAGTATTCTAGTAGTTATATTCTTGTATATAGGAGCAGTATTCTAGTAGTTATATTCTTGTATATAGGAGGCAGTATTATAGTAGTTATATTCTTGTTTATAGGAAGCAGTATTATAGTAGTTATATTCTTGTATATAGGAGCAGTATTCTAGTAGTTATATTCTTGTATATAGGAGCAGTATTCTAGTAGTTATATTCTTGTATATAGGAGGCAGTATTATAGTAGTTATATTCTTGTTTATAGGAAGCAGTATTATAGTAGTTATATTCTTGTTTATAGGAAGCAGTATTATAGTAGTTATATTCTTGTATATAGGAGCAGTATTATAGTAGTTATATTCTTGTATATAGGAGCAGTATTATAGTAGGTATATTCTTGTATATAGGGGCAGTATTATAGTAGGTATATTCTTGTATATAGGGGGCAGTATTATAGTAGGTTATATTCTTGTATATAGGGGCAGTATTATAGTAGTTATATTCTTGTATATAGGAGCAGTATTATAGTAGTTATATTCCTGTATACAGGAGCAGTATTATAGTAGTTACATTCTTGTGTGTGTGTATATATAGGAGCAGTATTATAGTAGGTATATTCTTGTGTATAGGAGCAGTATTATAGTAGCTATATTCTTGTATATAGGAGCAGTATTATAGTAGATATATTCTTGTATATAGGAGGCAGTATTATAGTAGATATATTCTTGTATATAGGAGCAGTATTATAGCAGTTATATTCTTGTATATAGGAGCAGTATTATAGTAGTTATATTCTTGTATATAGGAGCAGTATTATAGCAGTTATATTCTTGTATATAGGAGCAGTATTATAGTAGTTATATTCTTGTATATAGGAGCAGTATTATATTAGTTATATTCTTGTATATAGGAGGCAGTATTATAGTAGTTATATTCTTGTATATAGGAGGCAGTATTATAGTAGTTATATTCTTGTATATAGGAGCAGTATTATAGTAGATATATTCATGTATATAGGAGGCAGTATTATAGTAGGTATAGTCTTTTACATGTAGGTTATTATATTTAGTTTCCTATTGGTTAAATAATCGCAGTCACGTAGCTGAGGTAGAGTTTGCCCTTTGTGGTACAGTTGCTCCTCCTGGCGGTCGTTCAGCTTTCTCCGTGCTCCATGAAGCATATTACAAGCCTCCGATACGCTCTGTGGTTGTGAGATACATAAGGTCAGGGCAGTCAGAGGACTGGGAGACGCTCCGGGTTCTACCCTTTGGTGTTTTCGTGTTTTATACTTTCTGACTCTTTATTCTTCACAAACTTTCCTTGTTAAACGTAGGAGGACAAGAAAAGACCGAGAAGACGTTTCTCTACTGGAGATTCATGTCCATCATGTTCTTATTTCTGAACTGTGATAATTCGCTTTTGTCTTGTATTTCGGATTGTGTCATCAAAAACTTTAATTGAATGTAAGTGAAGAAGCGTTCATGTAATTTATAGACGTACCAAGTCCTCCCCAGCATTGGCCCTTTAGAGCTGCTGTATCCTCCAAACTAATCTCCAGTGTAGGTGACATCTAAATATCTACAGTATATCCCATAAGTGACTCCACCCCTCACATTATATATACAGTATATCCCATAAGTGACTCCACCCCTCACATTATATATAAAGTATATCCCATAAGTGAGTCCACCCCTCACATTATATATACAGTATATCCCATAAGTGACTCCACCCCTCACATTATATATACAGTAGATCCCATAAGTGACTCCACCCCTCACATTATATATACAGTATATCCCACAAGTGAGTCCACCCCTCACATTATATATACAGTAGATCCCACA
>NC_079198.1:7599186-7786686 GCF_029499605.1 Hyla sarda | reverse complement strand
AAACTACGTATCAAGCTGGGCCAGGCTGAGGATCCGCGCAAAACCAGTGGGAGGTGAGCTGAAGATTTTCCTTTTTATTTATTTTTTTTCTAACACCAAATAAATAACCTTGGGGACTGTGACCTGGTTGATTCTGTAATAGTTTGCCTTAGTTAGAGAGGATCTCCGAAGAGGAGCAGGTAAGATGACCTCTGACTGCCATCTTCACTCATCAGGCCCCCACAATCAAGCTGCAGGTGATCTGATGAGTGTAACCAAAGACCCAACACTGCTTTAAATGTTGTGATCAGTATAAATAACATTTGGAAAACATATATATATATATATATTTTTTTTAAATCAATTGGTGCCAAAAAGTTAAACAGATTTGTAAATTACTTCTATTAAAAAAAATCTTAATCTTTCCAGTACTTATCAGCTGCTATATGTTCCACAGGAAGTTCTTTTCTTTTTGAATTTCCTTTCTGTCTGACCACAGTGCTCTCTGCTAACACCTCTGTCCATTTTAGGAACTGTCTTGAGCAGGATAGGTTTGCTATGGGGATTTGCTCCTACTCTGGACAGTTCCTAAAATAGACAGAGGTGTCAGCAGAGAGCACTGTGGTCAGATAGAAAGGAAATTCAAAAAGAAAAGAACTTCCAGTGGAGCATACAGCAGCTGATAAGTATTGAAAGGATTTTCATATAGAAGTAATTTACAAATCTTCTTATCTTTCTGGCACCAGTTGATTTTAAGAAAAATGTTTTTCAGCGGAGTACGCCTTTAAAGGGTACTTTGGAGTGGGTACTTATCAGTTGCTGTATGCTCAAGAGAAAGTTGTGTAGTTCTTTCCAGTCTGACCACAGTGCTCTCTGCTAACACCTCTGTCCATGTCAGGACCTGTCCAGAGTAGGAGCAAGTCCCCAGAGCAAACCTCTCCTGGTCTGGACAGTTCCTGACATGGACAAAGGTGGCAGCAGAGAGCACTGTGGTCAGACAGAAAAGAACTACACAACTTCCTGTGGAGCATACAGCAGCTGATAGGTACTGGAAGGTTAAGATTTTTTAATACAAGAATTTTACAAATTTACAAACATGTTCTTTCCCCCTCCGGAGTTCCCCTTTATTTAGGATTAACCAATAACTAATAGTGCACACAGTGTAAGAAATAAATAAGGTCATGTTACACTAATGGTTGGGAGGATCCTCACATTGAAGTTAATGGTGTTTTTGTATTTATTCTTAGTTGTAATCTCTTTATTTGGACAGCCACACATGACGGGCGACCGCTCAAACACACCCGTGACCCGTGGGCGAAAGCATGAAGCCTGGTAGGATGGAAGTGACCAATGAGACGGCCGTGAACGTCAGCCGAGTACACCGATAATGGCTTCAACCTTTGTGTAAATCCCTTCTGCACACACGTTACGGATTAGAAGCCGCCAATGAACCGCGTCCCGGATGAGTGATCGCCGTCCCGTGTTCCATTTTGTTACAGTTTTGCTTGTTCATCGGATGTATGGCCCTGAGGCATCGGGACATGTGACTCCACCTGAGGGATTCCTGTTGGTTACTTTTTAGGGAAAGTTTCTACAGCTCAGATATATCTTCTTAGCATCTTTTTTCAGGATACTTGGAGTTAACATGAATTTAAGATTTGACCACCTACCGGTATTTAAAGGTGTATTCCCACTCTAATGCAATGTCTAGAACAGTGTTTCCTAACCAGTGTGCCTCCAGCTGTTGCAAAACTACGACTCCCAGCATGCCTGGACTGACTAGAAACAAGGCACTAGGAAAACTTAGAATGCTGGAAACGACTGCACAGAGCTATAATCCGCACCATACTGCAAAAGTCAGCAATCTATGCAGCAGCGGTTCCCAACCAGCGCACCTCTGGCTGTTGCAAAACTACAACTCTTAGCATGCCCGGACAGCCAACGGCTGTCCGGGCATGCTGGGAGTTGTTGTTTTGCATCTGTGATTAGGGAATAATTTGTAGTTTGTAGTGCCTAACTCCCATAGACTTTAATAGGAATTGCACAAACACCGTGACTTGCGGAGCTACATCATTTGTGTAATTCCCAATAAAGTCTATTGAAATTACGGTACGCAAATTGTGAAGCATCCCTGCTTTGACTGCTTTCCGTTTTTTCTGACCTCCTCTGAATGTTGCAAACAGAGCAGAGAAAGCCGAAAGAAGCAAATTGGGACAACCATTTCAGCGGTTGCCACACCTGGACTTTCTTTCCCTTACTTGTCTGGCCAATCACAGGACAGCACCTTCTCCTTTCAGCTAGGCCATGATATAGTGCTGGGGGATGATTTACAGTACACTATTATAGGTGGCATGTGGGGTAAGAAAGGGGTTATAGATATTCTGGGTTTACAAGGTGCTATGCGAACAGAAAGGAAAAAAACAGCAGCAGGATCACTGCAAGGAAGATGTTAAATTAAGTACTGGACTAATGCTACTGCTAATGATAATGACTAAATAAAGGGAGGGGGAGATTGCATTCTGGAGGCAGCACTTTGTACATACAGTAGTAAGTATACTAGTATTTACACAAGGGACAGCTGCCCAGGACTTTATGGATAGTCAAATATCACCCTAAAAAGAAAAGCTCTAAAGTCTTTGCCACTAGGTGCCTCTCTTCCCTGCAATCTGCTATCCATTGCCTGAGGTTAGGAGAATTCCGTCTCTGTAACAAAGAGACCAAGATAGAACTATAGTTTTTGATATAATTGAAATAATTCCCCTAACAGGCAGTGGACAGCGGATTGCTAGGAAGTGAGACGTCTAGTGGTCAAAACTTTTTTCTTTTTAAGATGAAGAGTGGGAATGGTGCTCACTCAGATAATGTTATGTGCATCATGTGATAGAAAGAGAGTGCAGGCTGGGTACCTGCAATCTGTAAGCCTGTCTGCCTCCTTAAGAGGATCTAAGCTGTGCCTGGTAAATCAAGGCTTGCATCTCACATCTAAACACCCTGGGCAGCTGTCCCTTGTGTAAAAATAAGTATACTTACTACCTGTTAGGGGAATCATATCTAACCCTATAGTTCCATCTTGGTCTTTTTGTTTCTAGAGACAGAATTCTCCCTACAACAGGCAGAGGATATCAGATTGCAGGAAAGTGAGACACCTAGAGTGCGAATGGGGCTCAGGTAGCGCTATGTGCAAGAGAGGGGGAGAAAGCCAGGGCTGGGTACCTGCAATCTGTAAGCCTGTCTACCTCCTCCATAAGACTCCACACTGTGCCTAATAGGTAAATCAAGGCTTACCTCTCAAATCCGACCACCTGCCTGAAGAGTCTTTTTTTTTTTAATAATAAAAAGACCCTTTCAGAATTATTACTGTATTATTGGATCATTACTGTGTGATGTGGACACTGTATGACGGTATGTTTTACTTACAGAGCTATTTTGTATCTCTCTTTCTCCAATGAACAAACCTTGACCTGGGGACCTCTACAAAGCTTAGTGCTCACCTAATGCCTATTCTATCTTGCTCATATAGTTACAATGTAAAACAGCCGCCATAAGTACTAGTCATATGCAAACATATGCGGAGACAGTGTGCTGACATGTAAGTTACTCCCCCCTAATCCGCACTTATAAGTTGTGTGCCACCTGCAGGCACTGCCCTTCACTGTACAACCGAGAAGCACAGGAGGAGGTAGGTGCAGGGTCGGTGGGCATCAGGGGAAGGGGGGTCCCTTGAGCCTATGTGGGATCTATATTATGTGTATATTTAAACATTTGAACACAAAACTGCTTAAAATGACACTAAAAAAGGAATTTAAGTCATCCTGGCATAATACCCAATTGCATGTTATATACAGATAAAGTAGAGCTGAGTTTGTCATTTTTTTTTTATTTTAGGAGATTTAACTTTCTACATCAGTATTTTCCAAACAGTGTGTCTTCAGCTGTTGCAAAACTACAACTCCAGGCATGCCCGGACAGCCTTCGGCTGTCCGGGCATGCCTGGAGTTGTAGTTTTGCAACAGCTGGAGGCACACAGGTTGGGAAACACTGCTCTAGAGTGCTTAGCGGTGTAGCTAAAGTCAGGTACACCGAAAAAAAAGTAGCCACAGTTCCCTATCCAACTTGTTCTGCCTGGCGTGTCCCACTGCAAAGACAGCACATGCTGGGAGTAATGGAATGATCCATTTTTTGTAAAGCCAGCAAAGTCTCGCTTTGGATGTGAATGGAGAAGCAGGGATCATGTATTAAAATCTTCTTAATTCTGTTGAGTAAGATTTTCAGATTGGCTCGTGGAGATCGTCTTAGAGCGTTTTCGGTGGATATAGATAACTTGTTCTTTGGAATATATATATTTTTTATTATATTTCTTTATTTTATTAGTTAGTATTTATATTTATACTTTTTATAATATACATTTTATTATATTTTATTTCTTTATTTTATTATTTATTATTTGATTATGTATTTCTTATTTTAATATATATTTTATTATATTATATTTTATTTAATTATTTGTTATTTATTTTTATTTATTTCATTATTTATTTTATTATTTATTTCATTATTTATTTGTTATTTATTTCATTATTTATTTGTTATTTATTTTCTTATTTATTTATTATTTATTTAATGATATATATTTTCTTATTTATTTTATTATTAATGTATATGTATATATGTGTATATATATATATATATATCCAATTGGTATAGGTCACAGCAATTGGTATAGTTCCGAAACGTTGCATTGCTGATGACCTAAATAAAGACCACAGCCTTTTTGAAATTGGGAGTCTGCATACTTTTTGCTGTGACCTATACCAATTGGATGTTCTATATCTGGACTGGTTATCCGGATGGTCACAGGCATAAGAGCAGGGACTAGTGCTGTCTTCCTCCTTGGACGTGTATATATATATATATATATATATATATATATATATATATATATATCTATATATATCTTATTGTGGAGTTAGATTTTCAGATTGGCTCGTGGAGACCGGTTAGAGCGTTTTCGGTGGATATAGATAACTTGTTCTTTGGAATATATATTTTTATTATATTTATTTATTTTATTTGTTAGTATTTATTTTTATAATATATATTTTATTATATTTGTTTTCTTTATTTTATTATTTATGATTTAAATTTGTATTTATTATTTTAGTATATATTTTATTATATAACATTTTATTTACTTATTTATTTGTTATTTATTTTTATTTATTTAATTATTTATTTGTTATTTATTTTTGTTTATTTAATAATTTTTGTAATTTATTTGTTATTTAGTTAATTATTTATTTGTTATTTATTTTATTATTTGTTTAATTATTTATTTGTTATTTATTTGATTATTTATTTATTATTTATGTAATGATATATATTTTCTTATTTATTTTATTATTATTAATATATATATATATCTATATCTATATATATCTTATTGTTGAGTAAGATTTTCAGATTGGCTCGTGGAGACCGTCTTGGAGCGTTTTCGGTGCATATAGATAACTCGTTCTTTGGAATATATATTTTTATTATATTTCTTTATTTTGTTAGTATTTATTTTTATAATATATATTTTATTATATTTGATTTCTTTATTTTATAATTTATTATTTTATTATGTATTTATCATTTTAATATATATTATATTATATTTTATTTAATTATTTATTTGTTATTTATTTTTATTTAAATATTTGTTTTATTATTTGTTATTTATTTTATTATTTATTTAATGATATATATTTTTTAATTTTATTATTTATTTTATTATTAATATATACATATATATATTAGTTTTTATTATTATTATTTTATTTATTATTTATAAAATTTTATATATATATATATACCATATATAAATATATATATTTAAATTTGTCTCTCTTCTCAGTATTGTACATATTGTTGGTTTTACTGTACTTTATAAGATTATCATCCCTTTCTCTGTACTCATCACTGCATCACAATATTTATTCTATACTATATCTCCTGTAATTGTTTACCAATCCCCCCCATCGTTCTGTGTTTCAGAGGGGAAACAGACACGAAAATGGGCACCTGGAACTGTATAATGGTCGTACTCCTGGGTAAGTAAATGGACGTGTGTCAGACATTATGAACATGAAATACCACAAAATCTTACTTAAAGGGACAGGAACTCTAAAGTTAGCAGCTTATAATAGTCCTTGAGCGTTATAAGAGGAGCGGCTGATATCAGTCACATATGATGTAATATATAGAGATTATATCAGTACTGGAGCGTTATAAGAGGAGCGGCTGATATCAGTCACATATGATGTAATATATAGAGGATATATCAGTACTGGAGCGTTATAAGAGGAGCGGCTGATATCATCACATATGATGTAATATATAGAGATTATATCAGTACTGAAGCGTTATAAGAGGAGCGGCTGATATCACATATGATGTAATATATAGAGGTTATATCAGTACTGGAGCGTTATAAGAGGAGCGGCTGATATCAGTCACATATGATGTAATATATAGAGATTATATCAGTACTGAAGCGTTATAAGAGGAGCGGCTAATATCACATATGATGTAATATATAGAGGTTATATCAGTACTGGAGCGTTATAAGAGGAGCGGCTGATATCAGTCACATATGATGTAATATATAGAGATTATATCAGTACTGGAGCGTTATAAGAGGAGCGGCTGATATCAGTCACATATGATGTAATATATAGAGGTTATATCAGTACTGGAGCGTTATAAGAGGAGCGGCTAATATCATCACATATGATGTAATATATAGAGATTATATCAGTACTGAAGTGTTATAAGAGGAGCGGCTGATATCATCACATATGATGTAATATATAGAGATTATATCAGTACTGGAGCGTTATAAGAGGAGCGGCTGATATCATCACATATGATGTAATATATAGAGGTTATATCAGTACTGGAGCGTTATAAGAGGAGCGGCTGATATCATCACATATGATGTAATATATAGAGGTTATATCAGTACTGGAGTGTTATAAGAGGAGCGGCTGATATCACATATGATGTAATATATAGAGGTTATATCAGTACTGGAGAGTTATAAGAGGAGCGGCTGATATCAGTCACATATGATGTAATATATAGAGGTTATATCAGTACTGGAGAGTTATTAGAGGAGCGGCTGATATCACATATTATGTAATATATAGAGGTTATATCAGTACTGGAGCGTTATAAGAGGAGCGGCTGATATCAGTCACATATGATGTAATATATAGAGATTATATCAGTACTGGAGCGTTATAAGAGGAGCGGCTGATATCACATATGATGTAATATATAGAGATTATATCAGTACTGGAGCGTTATAAGAGGAGCGGCTGATATCATCACATATGATGTAATATATAGAGATTATATCAGTACTGGAGAGTTATAAGAGGAGCGGCTGATATCACATATGATGTAATATATAGAGGTTATATCAGTACTGGAGCGTTATAAGAGGAGCGGCTGATATCAGTCACATATAATGTAATATATAGAGGTTATATCAGTACTGGAGCGTTATAAGAGGAGCGGCTGATATCACATGTGATGTAATATATAGAGGATATATCAGTACTGGAGCGTTATAAGAGGAGCGGCTGATATCATCACATATGATGTAATATATAGAGATTATATCAGTCCTGGAGCGTTATAAGAGGAGCAGCTGATATCATCACATATGATGTAATATATAGAGGTTATATCAGTACTGGAGCGTTATAAGAGGAGCGGCTGATATCATCACATATGATGTAATATATAGAGGTTATATCAGTACTGGAGCGTTATAAGAGGAGCGGCTGATATCATCACATATGATGTAATATATAGAGATTATATCAGTACTCGAGCGTTATAAGAGGATGATATCAGTCACATATGATGTAATATATAGAGATTATATCAGTACTGGAGCGTTATAAGAGGAGCGGCTGATATCATCACATATGATGTAATATATAGAGATTATATCAGTACTGGAGTGTTATAAGAGGAGCGGCTGATATCATCACATATGATGTAATATATAGAGGTTATATCAGTACTGGAGCGTTATAAGAGGAGCGGCTGATATCACATATGATGTAATATATAGAGATTATATCAGTACTGGAGCGTTATAAGAGGAGCGGCTGATATCACATATGATGTAATATATAGAGGTTATATCAGTACTGGAGCGTTATAAGAGGAGCGGCTGATATCATCACATATGATGTAATATATAGAGCTTATATCAGTACTGGAGCGTTATAAGAGGAGCGGCTGATATCATCACATATGATGTAATATAAAGAGGTTATATCAGTACTGGAGCGTTATAAGAGGAGCGGCTGATATCATCACATATGATGTAATATATAGAGATTATATCAGTACTGGAGCGTTATAAGAGGAGCAGCTGATATCACATATGATGTAATATATAGAGGTTATATCAGTACTGGAGCGTTATAAGAGGAGCGGCTGATATCAGTCACATATGATGTAATATATAGAGATTATATCAGTACTGGAGCGTTATAAGAGGAGCGGCTGATATCAGTCACATATGATGTAATATATAGAGGATATATCAGTACTGGAGCGTTATAAGAGGAGCGGCTGATATCAGTCACATATGATGTAATATATAGAGGTTATATCAGTACTGGAGCGTTATAAGAGGAGCGGCTGATATCACATATGATGTAATATATAGAGGTTATATCAGTACTGGAGCGTTATAAGAGGAGCGGCTGATATCATCACATATGATGTAATATATAGAGGATATATCAGTACTAGAGCGTTATAAGAGGAGCGGCTGATATCACATATGATGTAATATATAGAGATTATATCAGTACTGGAGCGTTATAAGAGAAGCGGCTGATGTCAGTCACATATGATGTAATATATAGAGGTTATATCAGTACTGGAGCGTTATAAGAGGAGCGGCTGATATCAGTCACATATGATGTAATATATAGAGGTTATATCAGTACTGGAGCGTTATAAGAGGAGCGGCTGATATCATCACATATGATGTAATATATAGAGATTATATCAGTACTGGAGCGTTATAAGAGGAGCGACTGATATCAGTCACATATGATGTAATATATAGAGGTTATATCAGTACTGGAGCGTTATAAGAGGAGCGGCTGATATCATCACATATGATGTAATATATAGAGATTATATCAGTACTGGAGCGTTATAAGAGGAGCGGCTGATATCATCACATATGATGTAATATATAGAGATTATATCAGTACTGGAGCGTTATAAGAGGAGCGGCTGATATCAGTCACATATGATGTAATATATAGAGATTATATCAGTACTGGAGCGTTATAAGAGGAGCGGCTGATATCAGTCACATATGATGTAATATATAGAGGTTATATCAGTACTGGAGCGTAATAAGAGGAGCGGCTGATATCAGTCACATATGATGTAATATATAGAGGTTATATCAGTACTGGAGCGTTATAAGAGGAGCGGCTGATATCATCACATATGATGTAATATATAGAGATTATATCAGTACTGGAGCGTTATAAGAGGAGCGGCTGATATCATCACATATGATGTAATATATAGAGGTTATATCAGTACTGGAGCGTTATAAGAGGAGCGGCTGATATCATCACATATGATGTAATAGAGGTTATATCAGTATTGGAGCGTTATAAGAGGAGCGGCTGATATCATCACATATGATGTAATATAAAGAGGTTATATCAGTACTGGAGCGTTATAAGAGGAGCGGCTGATATCAGTCACATATAATGTAATATATAGAGATTATATCAGTACTGGAGCATTATAAGAGGAGCGGCTGATATCATCACATATGATGTAATATATAGAGGTTATATCAGTACTGGAGCGTTATAAGAGGAGCGGCTGATATCACATATTATGTAATATATAGAGATTATATCAGTACTGGAGCGTTATAAGAGGAGCGGCTGATATCCTCACATATGATGTAATATATAGAGGTTATATCAGTACTGGAGCGTTATAAGAGGAGCGGCTGATATCATCACATATGATGTAATATATAGAGGTTATATCATTACTGGAGCATTATAAGAGGAGCGGCTGATATCATCACATATGATGTAATATATAGAGATTATATCAGTACTGAAGCGTTATAAGAGGAGCGGCTGATATCACATATGATGTAATATATAGAGGTTATATCAGTACTGGAGCGTTATAAGAGGAGCGGCTGATATCAGTCACATATGATGTAATATATAGAGATTATATCAGTACTGAAGCGTTATAAGAGGAGCGGCTGATATCACATATGATGTAATATATAGAGGTTATATCAGTACTGGAGCGTTATAAGAGGAGCGGCTGATATCAGTCACATATGATGTAATATATAGAGATTATATCAGTACTGGAGCGTTATAAGAGGAGCGGCTGATATCAGTCACATATGATGTAATATATAGAGGTTATATCAGTACTGGAGCGTTATAAGAGGAGCGGCTAATATCATCACATATGATGTAATATATAGAGATTATATCAGTACTGAAGTGTTATAAGAGGAGCGGCTGATATCATCACATATGATGTAATATATAGAGATTATATCAGTACTGGAGCGTTATAAGAGGAGCGGCTGATATCATCACATATGATGTAATATATAGAGGTTATATCAGTACTGGAGCGTTATAAGAGGAGCGGCTGATATCATCACATATGATGTAATATATAGAGGTTATATCAGTACTGGAGCGTTATAAGAGGAGCGGCTGATATCAGTCACATATGATGTAATATATAGAGATTATATCAGTACTGGAGTGTTATAAGAGGAGCGGCTGATATCACATATGATGTAATATATAGAGGTTATATCAGTACTGGAGCGTTATAAGAGGAGCGGCTGATATCACATATGATGTAATATATAGAGATTATATCAGTACTGGAGCGTTATAAGAGGAGCGGCTGATATCATCACATATGATGTAATATATAGAGATTATATCAGTACTGGAGTGTTATAAGAGGAGCGGCTGATATCACATATGATGTAATATATAGAGGTTATATCAGTACTGGAGAGTTATAAGAGGAGCGGCTGATATCAGTCACATATGATGTAATATATAGAGGTTATATCAGTACTGGAGAGTTATAAGAGGAGCGGCTGATATCACATATTATGTAATATATAGAGGTTATATCAGTACTGGAGCGTTATAAGAGGAGCGGCTGATATCAGTCACATATGATGTAATATATAGAGATTATATCAGTACTGGAGCGTTATAAGAGGAGCGGCTGATATCACATATGATGTAATATATAGAGATTATATCAGTACTGGAGCGTTATAAGAGGAGCGGCTGATATCATCACATATGATGTAATATATAGAGATTATATCAGTACTGGAGAGTTATAAGAGGAGCGGCTGATATCACATATGATGTAATATATAGAGGTTATATCAGTACTGGAGCGTTATAAGAGGAGCGGCTGATATCAGTCACATATAATGTAATATATAGAGGTTATATCAGTACTGGAGCGTTATAAGAGGAGCGGCTGATATCACATGTGATGTAATATATAGAGGATATATCAGTACTGGAGCGTTATAAGAGGAGCGGCTGATATCATCACATATGATGTAATATATAGAGATTATATCAGTCCTGGAGCGTTATAAGAGGAGCAGCTGATATCATCACATATGATGTAATATATAGAGGTTATATCAGTACTGGAGCGTTATAAGAGGAGCGGCTGATATCATCACATATGATGTAATATATAGAGGTTATATCAGTTCTGGAGCGTTATAAGAGGAGCGGCTGATATCATCACATATGATGTAATATATAGAGATTATATCAGTACTCGAGCGTTATAAGAGGATGATATCAGTCACATATGATGTAATATATAGAGATTATATCAGTACTGGAGCGTTATAAGAGGAGCGGCTGATATCATCACATATGATGTAATATATAGAGGTTATATCAGTACTGGAGCGTTATAAGAGGAGCGGCTGATATCACATATGATGTAATATATAGAGATTATATCAGTACTGGAGCGTTATAAGAGGAGCGGCTGATATCACATATGATGTAATATATAGAGGTTATATCAGTACTGGAGCGTTATAAGAGGAGCGGCTGATATCATCACATATGATGTAATATATAGAGCTTATATCAGTACTGGAGCGTTATAAGAGGAGCGGCTGATATCATCACATATGATGTAATATAAAGAGGTTATATCAGTACTGGAGCGTTATAAGAGGAGCGGCTGATATCATCACATATGATGTAATATAGAGATTATATCAGTACTGGAGCGTTATAAGAGGAGCAGCTGATATCACATATGATGTAATATATAGAGGTTATATCAGTACTGGAGCGTTATAAGAGGAGCGGCTGATATCAGTCACATATGATGTAATATATAGAGATTATATCAGTACTGGAGCGTTATAAGAGGAGCGGCTGATATCAGTCACATATGATGTAATATATAGAGGATATATCAGTACTGGAGCGTTATAAGAGGAGCGGCTGATATCACATATGATGTAATATATAGAGGTTATATCAGTACTGGAGCGTTATAAGAGGAGCGGCTGATATCATCACATATGATGTAATATATAGAGGATATATCAGTACTGGAGCGTTATAAGAGAAGCGGCTGATATCAGTCACATATGATGTAATATATAGAGATTATATCAGTACTGGAGCGTTATAAGAGGAGCGGCTGATATCAGTCACATATGATGTAATATATAGAGATTATATCAGTACTGGAGCGTTATAAGAGGAGCGGCTGATATCAGTCACATATGATGTAATATATAGAGGTTATATCAGTACTGGAGCGTTAAAAGAGGAGCGGCTGATATCATCACATATGATGTAATATATAGAGGTTATATCAGTACTGGAGCGTTATAAGAGGAGCGGCTGATATCATCACATATGATGTAATAGAGGTTATATCAGTATTGGAGCGTTATAAGAGGAGCGGCTGATATCAGTCACATATGATGTAATATAAAGAGGTTATATCAGTACTGGAGCGTTATAAGAGGAGCGGCTGATATCAGTCACATATAATGTAATATATAGAGATTATATCAGTACTGGAGCATTATAAGAGGAGCGGCTGATATCATCACATATGATGTAATATATAGAGGTTATATCAGTACTGGAGCGTTATAAGAGGAGCGGCTGATATCACATATTATGTAATATATAGAGATTATATCAGTACTGGAGCGTTATAAGAGGAGCGGCTGATATCCTCACATATGATGTAATATATAGAGGTTATATCAGTACTGGAGCGTTATAAGAGGAGCGGCTGATATCATCACATATGATGTAATATATAGAGATTATATTAGTACTGGAGCGTTATAAGAGGAGCGGCTGATATCAGTCACATATGATGTAATATATAGAGGTTATATCAGTACTGGAGCGTTATAAGAGGAGCGGCTGATATCATCACATATGATGTAATATATAGAGGTTATATCAGTACTGGAGCGTTATAAGAGGAGCGGCTGATATCATCACATATGATGTAATATATAGAGGTTATATCAGTACTGGAGCGTTATAAGAGGAGCGGCTGATATCATCACATATGATGTAATATATAGAGATTATATCAGTACTGGAGCGTTATAAGAGGAGCGGCTGATATCAGTCACATATGATGTAATATATAGAGGTTATATCAGTACTGGAGCGTTATAAGAGGAGCGGCTGATATCATCACATATGATGTAATATATAGAGATTATATCAGTACTGGAGCGTTATCATCACATATGATGTAATATATAGAGATTATATCAGTACTGGAGCGTTATAAGAGGATGATATCAGTCACATATGATGTAATATATAGAGGTTATATCAGTACTGGAGCGTTATAAGAGGAGCGGCTGATATCATCACATATGGTGTAATATATAGAGGTTATATCAGTACTGGAGCGTTATAAGAGGAGCGGATGATATCATCACATATGATGTAATATATAGAGGATATATCAGTCCTGGAGCGTTATAAGAGGAGCGGCTGATATCATCACATATGATGTAATATATAGAGATTATATCAGTCCTGGAGCGTTATAAGAGGAGCGGCTGATATCATCACATATGATGTAATATATAGAGGTTATATCAGTACTGGAGCATTATAAGAGGAGCGGCTGATATCACATATGATGTAATATATAGAGGTTATATCAGTACTGGAGCGTTATAAGAGGAGCGGCTGATATCATCACATATGATGTAATATAAAGAGGTTATATCAGTACTGGAGCGTTATAAGAGGATGATATCAGTCACATATGATGTAATATATAGAGGTTATATCAGTACTGGAGCGTTATAAGAGGAGCGGCTAATATCATCACATATGATGTAATATATAGAGGTTATATCAGTACTGGAGCGTTATAAGAGGATGATATCAGTCACATATGATGGGTCTCCGCACTAAAGACGTAATATAAAGTAGACATAACGGATGGTCGGGCTGTTTTTACACTTCCCGTCACTCATCCCATTGAAGAACATTACACTCCTCCTCTCTCTGAAGTGTATTTTAGGGTCACCGCCCTTTTCATGTTACCAGGTTCTGACCTCTGCCCACACTTGTTTTGCAGCGCTGCTGTCGGTTCTGTCATCCGGCTATGGACACCTGTCATATACTCACCCAGGTACCGTAAGTAGCTGCACCTTATGGAGAATTAGCCATAATCTTGGGGTCACGTATCAGATTTGTTTGAAACTTTTAGATTCTGTTGCAAAAATAATAGTGTTTGTCATGTGACAATTATTTTCAAGCAAGAAACAAAGAGAGGGCGCCCCCTAGTGCAAGACTGTTGTCCATAGGAAAAGCTAGAATAGGCACAACTGTAGTGAAAGGTCTGTGTATCCAAGATGGACCTCCGCTGCTCCACCAACCGGGGCTGTTCACCCGGTCCTTAGTAGGGATACGTGAGAAAAACTTGTCCTTAGGGTCGCCGCCTTTCTTGCAAAAAAAATAAAAAAAATACAGGCCATGCTAATTTGCATAATTAATTATATATGCGTGACATCACAGGATACACATATGCGGGGGAAATTTTGTCCAATTCTGACCCCTATTACTTTATTATTTCTCCTTATATGGGCCTGTTTTTTGCGCCCCGATCTGTAGTTTTTAACAGAACCATTTTTATTATGATGGGACTTTTTCATGGCTTTTTTTTTTTTTTACGAAAGGGGTACTCCGGTGGAAAACCCAGTGCTCTCTGCTGACATCATGACCACAGTGCTCTCTGCTGACATCTCTGTCCATTTTAAGAACTGTCCAGAGTAGGAGAAAATCCCCATAGAAAACAGATACTGCTCTGGACAGTTCCTAAAATGGACAAAGATGTCAGCAGAGAGCACTGTGGTCATGATGTCAGCAGAGAGCACTTTGGTCATGATGTCAGCAGAGAGCTCTGTGTTCCAAAAAGAAAACCATTTCCTCTGTAGTATTCAGCAGCTAATAAGTACTGGAAGGATTAAGATTTTTTTAATAGAAGTAATTTACAAATCTGTTTAACTTTCTGGCACCAGTTGATTTAAAAAAAAAAAAAAAAAAAAAAAGTTTTCCACTGGCGTACCCCTTTACATTCGGGAGTTGCAGTTAGTTACTAACTACAACTCCCAGCATGCCCTGATACAGCCTGTGGCTCAGCAGCTGCCCCAAATGAAAACTACAACTCCCAGCATGTTGGACTATATAGTAGTATATAGTATAGGTCAGTGTTTCCCAACCAGGGGTGCCTCCAGCTGTTGCAAAACTACAACTCCCAGCATGTTGGACTAGACAGTATAGGTCAGATAGTATAGGTCAGTGTTTCCCAACAGGGGTGCCTCCAGCTGTTGCAAAACTACAACTCCCAGCATGTTGGACTAGATAATAGTATATAGTATAGGTCAGTGTTTCCCAACAGGGGTGCCTCCAGCTGTGGCAAAACTACAACTCCCAGCATGTTGGACTAGATAGTAGTATATAGTATAGGTCAGTGTTTCCCAACAGGGGGGCCTCCAGCTGTTGCAAAACGACAACTCCCAGCTTGCCCGGACAGCCGTTGGCTGTCCGGGCATGCTGGGAGTTGTCGTTTTTCAACAGCTGGAGGTGCTCTGGTTGGGAAACACTGGTATAGGTTATGGTGCAACATTCCGGGAGTTGGAGGATTGGTTGGATAAATACCGGCAGGGTGGCCAAAAACCGTCTGTGCCAGTAAAATACCGGTCAGGGGGCAACCCTACTTGTACTGGATATCAGCTGGACTACAAACCCCGGTGAAATAGGTGCTGCCCATCGATGTCTATGTCCAAACTGGAGATCCAGTAGTAATGATGGAGAGGGGCCCGGGGCCCTGAGACCAGTGTGGCTCCTTGAGGTTGATTTGGGATTGTTGCCCCCCAGGGCACCATCACGTGTCTCTATCTCTTCTGCAGGCTCCATTATGTACAGATATGGTCCGGCTTACAAGGACATGCTCACCGAATTTGAGGATGATGGCGGCACGGACAGCATCGCCCTGACACACTCATTTACATACTTTGATGAAATTCACAGAAGTCTTTTTGTAAGTCCACGGCACAAGCTAAAAACCCAGCACAACTAACCTGGTAGATTTAAAGGGGTACTCCACTGGAAAACTTTTATTTTATTTTATTTTATATCAACTAAACAGATTAAACAGATTTGTAAATGACTTCTATTTAAAAATCTTCATCCTTCCAGTACTTATCAGCTGCTGTATGCTCCACAGGAAGTTGTGTAGTTCTTTCCAGTCTGATCACAGTGCTCTCTGCTGACGCCCCTGTCTATGTCAGGAACTGTCCAGAGCAGCATATGTTTCCTATGGGGATTTTCTCCTGCTCTGGACAGTTCCTAAAATGGACAGCAGAGGTCAGCAGAGAGCGTTGTGCTCGTGACAGGAGAGAAATCCAAAAAGAAAAGAACTTCCTCTGCAATCTACAGCCGCTAATAATTACTGGAAGGATTAAGATTTTTTTTAAATAGAAGTAATTTACAAATCTGTTTAACTTTCTGGCACCAGTTGATTAAAAAAAAAAGTTTTCCACCAGAGTACCCCTTTAAAGACACTTTCTGGAGGGCAGTACTAATGGGTGTACTCTCTGTTTTGCACTGTTATGAGGCACTCTTTAAAATGCAGTATAAATACATGTACTGTTTGGCTTGTACTGTTATGGGGCACTCTCTGGCTTGTACTGTTATGGGGCACTCTCTGGCTTGTACTGTTATGGGGTACTCTCTGGCTTGTACTGTTATGGGGCAGTCGCTGGATGAAAATAATAATGGGTATAATCTCTGGCATGCACTGTTATGGGGCACTCTCCGGATGGCAGTATAAATGGACGTACTCCCCGGCTGCAATTCTTTAAAGGCACTTTCTGGAGGGCAGTATTCATGGGTGTGCTTTCTGGCTTGTGCTGTTATGGGGCACTCTCTGAATGGCAGTATACATGGGTGTACTCTCTATTTTCCACTGTTATGGGGCACTCTCTGAATGGCAGTATATATGGGCATACTCTCTATTTTGCACTGTTATGGGGCACTCTCTGTCTTGCACTGTTATGGGGCGCTCTCTGGATGAAAGTAATAATGGGCGTACTCTGTCTCGTACTGTTATGGGGCACTCTCTGAATGGCAGTATATATGGGTGTACTCTCTATTTTGCACTGTTATGGGGCACTGTCTGAATAGCAGTATATATGGGTGTACTCTCTATTTTGCACTGTTATGGGGCACTCTCTGTCTCGTACTGTTATGGGGCACTCTCTGAATGGCAGTATATATGGGCGTACTCTCTATTTTGCACTGTTACGGGGCACTCTCTGTCTCGTAATGTTATGGGGCGCTCTCTGGATGAAAGTAATAATGGGTGTACTCTCTGGCATTGTTTAAAGAGACTTTCTGGAGGGCAGTACTAATGGGTGCACTCTCTGCATGGCAGTATTCATGGTTGTACTCTCTGTCTTGCAATGTTATGGGGCACTCTTTGGCAGTATCAATACATGTACTCTCTGGCTTGTACAGTTATGGGGCACTCTCTCCATGGCAGTATTCATGGGTGTACTCCCCGGCTGCCATTATTTATAGGGCACATTCTGGAAAACAGTATTTATGGGTGTATTGCCTGATTTGGCACCATATATGGGGCATCTGTGTATATCAGTATTAATAGGTGTCCTCTATAGCTGGCACTGTTTATGGGGCATCTGTGTATATCAGTATTAATAGGTGTCCTCTATAGCTGGCACTGTTTATGGGGCATCTGTGTATATCAGTATTAATAGGTGTCCTCTATAGCTGGCACTGTTTATGGGGCATCTGTGTATATCAGTATTAATAGGTGTCCTCTATAGCTGGCACTGTTTATGGGGCATCTGTGTATATCAGTATTAATAGGTGTCCTCTATAGCTGGCACTGTTTATGGGGCATCTGTGTATATCAGTATTAATAGGTGTCCTCCATGGCTGGCACTGTTTATGCGGCATCTGTGTATATCAGTATTAATAGGTGTCCTCTATAGCTGGCACTGTTTATGGGGCATCTGTGTATATCAGTATTAATAGGTGTCCTCCATGGCTGGCACTGTTTATGGGGCATCTGTGTATATCAGTATTAATAGGTGTCCTCCATGGCTGGCACTGTTTATGGGGCATCTGTGTATATCAGTATTAATAGGTGTCCTCTATAGCTGGCACTGTTTATGGGGCATCTGTGTATATCAGTATTAATAGGTGTCCTCCATGGCTGGCACTGTTTATGGGGCATCTGTGTATATCAGTATTAATAGGTGTCCTCCATGGCTGGCACTGTTTATGGGGCATCTGTGTATATCAGTATTAATAGGTGTCCTCCATGGCTGGCACTGTTTATGGGGCATCTGTGTATGTCAGTATTAATAGGTGTCCTCTATAGCTGGCACTGTTTATGGGGCATCTGTGTATATCAGTATTAATAGGTGTCCTCTATAGCTGGCACTGTTTATGGGGCACTCGCTAGATGACACCATTTATGGTTTTTGTTGTCGCTCATAGTTATCTCATTGCTAACTGTCATCTTCTTCTGTTGTCAGGTCAACAACAATGGGGCTATCTCATTTAAAACACCGGTGACTGCTTACACTCCCGACGGGTTTCCTCTCCCTGAATACACTATGATCTGCCCCTACTGGGCAGATTGTGACAATGAAATTAATGGGACCATAGGTTTCAGGCAGACGACAGAACCAGAATTTATGAAACAATTATCCGATGACATCAATGGGGCATTTGAAGGCTTAGAGTTTGAAGCAGATTGGGCCTTCGTTGCGACCTGGGATGAAGTAGCATATCACGGATCTGAATCCGACAAGGTGACTATCCTAAGCGAGCCTGGGGTCTGCCGGCCTCATGGCTGACTGTGGTAAGCTTGTGGGGGTGTAGGGTCATTTTTCATGTTACTCTCTATATTTTAAAATAACACTAATATCTTGCAGTTCCCATTCTGGCCACAAGGCCTAAAACTAAGCTGAGACTTCCTGTTTTGTACAGCTCGCTTCCCAGCAGCCTCCTCCTTATCATCGCATACGGGAGTACAGTGATAGGGGACAACAGTGTATACATAATAGAGGGACACACAATAGCTACTGCTGGGTTTGTTACAGTGTGTCACCCCAGTAGTAAGGAGATTACATGAGGAGGTTTGTTACAGTGTGTCATCCCAGTAGTAAGGAGATTACATGAGGAGGTGGTTTGTTACAGTGTGTCACCCCAGTAGTAAGGAGATTACATAAGGAGGAGGTTTGTTACAGTGTGCCACCCCAGTAGTAAGGAGATTACACGAGGAGGAGGTTTGCTATAGTGTGTAATCCCAGTAGTAAGGAGATTACATGAGGAGGACGTTTGTTACAGTGTGTCATCCCAGTAGTAAGGAGATTACATGAGGAGAGGGCTTGTTACAATGTGTCACCCCAGTAGTAAAGAGATTACATGAGGAGGAGGTTTGTTACAGTGTGTCACCCCATTAGTAAGGAGATTACATGAAGAGGAGGTTTGTTACAGTGTGTCACCCCAGTAGTAAGGAGATTACATGAGGATAAGGTTTGTTACAGTGTGTCACCCCAGTAGTAAGGTGATTGCATGAGGAGTAGGTTTGTTACAGTGTGTCACCCCAGTAGTAAGGAGATTACATGAGGAGTAGGTTTGTTACAGTGTGTCACCCCAGTAGTAAGGAGATTACATGAGGAGGAGGTTTGTTACAGTGTGTCACCCCAGTAGTAAGGAGATTACATGAGGAGTAGGTTTGTTACAGTGTGTCACCCCAGTAGTAAGGAGATTACATGAGGAGGAGGTTTGTTACAGTGTGTCACCCCAGTAGTAAGGAGATTACATGAGGAGGAGGTTTGTTACAGTGTGTCACCCCAGTAGTAAGGAGATTACATGAGGAGGAGGATTGTTACAGTGTGTCACGACAGTAGTAAGGTAATTACATGAGGAGGAGATTTGTTACAGTGTGTCACCCCAGTAGTAAGGAGATTACATGAGGAGGAGGTTTGTTACAGTGTGTCACCCCAGTAGTAAGGTGATTACATGAGGAGGAGGTTTGTTACAGTGTGTCACCCCAGTAGTAAGTTGATTGCATGAGGAGGAGGTTTGTTGCAGTGTGCCACCCCAGTAGTAAAATGGGCGTGTCAAAGGGCGGAACCAATGGAGAGGACCAATGCGCGGCAACTTTTTCACCTAGGGTTGCAAAAATCCTTGCACCAGCCCTGGAGGTGGCCATGTTGCGCCCTGGTTGAGATGCTAGTTAAGTGGTAGAAACCCAACATCTTAAAGGACTAACCTCACGCTTCTCTAATCCTTCGTGCCAGACAAACACCTTCCAGTGCGTCCTTGTCGTTGACAACCGCAGATCTGTTGTCATATTTAACTACCACGATATCCAGTGGACAACCGGCACAGCCAGCGGAGGACATCCACTGACTGGTCTTGGAGGCATCCCTGCCCAGGTAGGTCACTACAATATGGAAGCTGTGACGCCTGTCTACACAATGTACCATTAACTATACTTTGCCCCCCCACAGGCTGGATTTAACACAGGTAACACATACTTCAACATGCCCAACTCCAGAACCGAGCACATCCTGAACGTTAAGTCTTCCAGCAATGTCGGCAAGCCCGGTCGCTGGATGTTCCAAGTGGATGAAGCGAGACTGAAGGCTCCTGGTGGCTGCTTTCACCAAGGTATGTGTATTTATAGAGTATCCTATAGAGTTCTCCAAGTATTGGGGTCCAAGTAATGGGGTCCCGAGTCCTAGCACACCTGCAGTAATGGACCGTATGCAATGGTAGACGAACGTGTCCTGCTTCTCCATGAAACTATGGGAATTTTGGCACCTTGCTAGGGTATCCCACCAATGTTTGATTAGTGGCGGTCCAAAGTCCGACTTCTATGGCAAGATGTACCGAGGACTGGGTAATACACAGTGGTCCTAATGGGTTTTCCTCACTTGAGCACCACCCCTTTACCCAATACTGTATAGCGACTGCAACACCATCCCGCTTACTTATAATACCAGAAACAGTACCTGTTAGATGCCAGAAGCCTAGTCCAAAAATGTGGCCCTCTAGCTGCAAAACTTCAACTCCCAGCATGCCCCCCCAACATCTGTCTGCCTCCTCCAGAGGATCCACACTGATCATGAAAGGTAAATCAAGGCTTCCCTTTTGCAAAACTTCAACTCCCAGCATGCCCTCCCAACACCTGTCTGCCTCCTCCAGAGGATCCACACTGATCATGAAAGGTAAATCAAGGCTTCCCTTTTGCAAAACTTCAACGCTCAGCATGCCCTCCCAACACCTGTTTGCCTCCTCCAGAGGATCCACACTGATCATGAAAGGTAAATCAAGACTTCCCTTTTGCAAAACTTCAACTCCCAGCATACCCTCCCAACACCTGTCTGCCTCCTCCAGAGGATCCACACTGATCATGAAAGGTAAATCAAGGCTTCCCTTTTGCAAAACTTTAACTCCCAGCATACCCTCCCAACACCTGTCTGCCTCCTCCAGAGGATCCACACTGATCATGAAAGGTAAATCAAGGCTTCCCTTTTGCAAAACTTCAACTCCCAGCCTGCCCGGACAGCCAACGGCTGTCCGGGCATGCTGGGAGTTGAAGTTTTGCAACAGCTGGAGGCACCCTGGCGGGAAAATACTACTTTAGATTCTGCAGTTTGACTTTGTACTAGGCTTGGCGCGAAGCCCAGTAAGGTACTAGGGTGAAGCTATGGGGCTCCTGTACAAAGCCGTGGACTGTCCGGGCATGCTGGGAGTTGAAGTTTTACAACAGCTGGAGGCACCCTGGCGGGAAAATACTACTTTGGATTCTGCAGTTTGACTTTGTACTAGGCTTGGCTGGAAGCCCAGTAAGGTACTAGGGTGAAGCTATTGGGCTCCTGTACAAAGCCGTGGACTGTCCGGGCATGCTGGGAGTTGAAGTTTTGCAACAGCTGGAGGCACATTGGTTGAGAAAGACTGTTTTAGATTCTGCAGTTTTCCAGGGGAGGACCCCTTTAAGCTAACATGGATTTTATAGGGATCATGTCTTGGCTCTGGTCACAAAGCCTCCTCTTTGCTTATCTTTCTTCCCCAGATACTTTCCTACATTACGGACAAACCATCTGGACTGATGAAAAATGCGGCGAAAAGTGTTCCTGCAAGCACCAAGGGAAAATGCAATGCGAAGACAAGGGTTGCGACGAAGGTCACGTGTGTGCGCCCTCAGGACGACACTTCATGTGCCAGATCGACGAGATAGACTGCTAGGTCTCCGCGAACTTCTCGTCATGGGTCCTGGAGCCTCGGCTCTGCTCCCCTCGCTTACCTTCCTCTCTCTCTATCGGCTCTTATACAAGATTATATAGATGGAACAGAGCAGAATGATCACTTAACGTTCCACCATCGCCCAAAAAAAGTCTCCAGACAAATCATCGGAGAGAAGACGTCTCTTCTCCAGTACACGCCGTGGTGTCCTACTCTGATCTCAAACCATGGAAGGATAGAAGACCGTCATTTGGTCCATCATTCCTCGGCTTTCGACGAATGTAAAGATTCAAAGAAAGTTTATTTTTCAATTCCGTTTTTTTCTTTTTATTCCTGAACAACATGAAATAAATATCTCAGCTCTTTTCTGCAGTTAATCTGACTTCTTCAGTGTCCACCTTCATGGCGACCTCCGTCATTTACATAGAGGACGGGCAGGGATCCGAGAGTGAAGACTTCCGAGTCTCAGACTCCATACGTTCTACGGTCCCGCTCAAGGTTTTGGCGCTTTAGGGTTGAGACATTGGTGGCACATTGGGATTACTGGGCACAAAGAAGAAGGTTCTCTGTCCACTTGACCGGAAGCTTGAGCGGGAAGTAGGAATTTCCAGATTCCGGCACAAGATTTCCTGTCAATTTGTAAGGAACTAGAAGCTGAGATGGCGATGTCCTCTCCATAGGGTGGGAATCTCTATGACTCTCTATCATTAAAGGGGTACTCTGCCCCTAGACCAGTGGTCCTCAACCTTTTTGGCGACTGTACCCCCAAAGGCTGAAAGTACGTTGGTGGGTACCCCTCGCGCGAAACTTACGCGAGGGGTACCCGCGGACAAAAGGCGTGTGCTTACCTCTATACTAATGCGATAATCCCCTTGTGACATCATTCTCCCCTCCATCTTTTTCCCCTTGTGCCATTACTTTCCGATATGGCAAAAGGGAATCAGAGGGAGGGGGGAATAATGGCCCAAGGGAATAAAGATTGAGGGGGGGGAGAGTGGAATAATCTTTACCCCCCCCCTCCGTCTTAATCCCCCTGTGCCATAATTCCCCCCGCCGAAAAAAATCTTATCCCTAATCTTATGTACAGGGGATAAGATGTCCGATTGTAGGGGTTCGGCCGCTGGGGACCCCCAGAATCTCCGGTGTGGCACCCCAGTAATCCACACACGAAGTGAACTCTGCTCCCTGCCGGATGACTGGTGACTACAGCCGCCAAGACCCCTCCATTCATGTCTATGGGAGGAGTTGTGACGGCTATATACTAGCCATCACGCCTCTTCCCATAGATATGAATCGAGGGGGCGTGGCTTGACATCGCAAATGTAGAAGCTCCAAGCTTTCGTGTTCCAGACGCCGCCGCCGCTGTCAGCTTGGAGATCGCGGGGGTCCCCAGCAATCATACATCTTATAAGATCTTTTTCGGGGGAGTACCCCTTTAAGAAGTCATGACAAGTGACTCCTTTCATGGCACCTAATTTTCCAGCCCCCTTGTGGGCATTTCAGGAGGTTTTTTGAAGCAGTGGTCCCCACCCTAGGCCTCCAGGGCCACCAACAGCCTAGGATTTGAACTTTTCCTTATTCTATTTCAATGGAGTACTGGAAAAAAGCGGGAATGTCTATGGGTCTTGGGTCTGGATTGGGGACCACTGGTTTAAAGGGTGCAGCTTTGGCCAATAGATCATGATTTTTAGGGCATCTGTCAGGAATAGCAAATATAACAGGCTACTACTATTGGCACTTTATCTTTAAGAGTAATATCTACCCTATAGCCATCGATCAAATGCAATGCTTAAAGGGGTATTCCCGTGGATTTTTTTTTTTTATCAATTGGTGCCAGAAAGTTAAACAGATTTGTAAATTACTTCTATTAAAAAATCTTAATCCTTCCTGTACTTATTAGCTGCTGAATACTACAGATGAAGTGGTTTTCTTTTTGGAACACAGAGCTCTCTGCTGACCTCTCTGTCCCTTTTAGGAACTGTCCAGAGCAGCATATGTTTGCTATGGGGATTTTCTCCTACTCTGGACAGTTCTTAAAATGGTCAGAGGTGTCAGCAGAGAGCTCTGTGTTCCAAAAAGAAAACCATTTCCTCTGTAGTATTCAGCAGCTAATAAGTACTGGAAGGATTAAGATTTTTAAATAGAAGTAATTTACAAATCTGTTTAACTTTCTGGCACCAGTTGATTTAATTTAATTTCCACGGGAGTACCCCTTTAATGATTTGGTACCTGCAGGGACCGGATTAAAAGATTATTTCCGGTCTTGCCAGTAGGGGGCAGTAATGTTATGGGCTGTATGGTTGTGAATGTTCTTTTATCCTTTGGGCCTTCTGAAAATAAATGTATCTATATATTTTCCAATGATCTGAATTCTAATAAAATAATTTCTGAAGCAATGGCCGTCACTTATTGGTATTTATAAATGTATGAATATAATAATTTATAAATATAATAAAAATCATTATAGTAATAAAAATATTTATAAAAATTGCTAAAACCAGCATTGGCTCACGTAATTTCTCAGAGTCAGTCTGCTGCAATAAAGCCGAGAGTCATGTCGTGATGCTATAATTCAGTGTTACCCAACCAGCGTGTCTCCAGCTGTTGCCAAACTACAACTCCCAGCTTGCCGATGGCTGTCCGGACATGCTGGGAGTTGTACTTTTGCAACAGCTGGAAGCACCCTGGTTGGTAAACACTGCCATAGGCTATGGAAGGTGATGACCTGCCTGTGCGGGTGCTGCTATTCATGCACTCCCCAGTAGGTGGCACCCTAAGTACTTCATGTTGGCAGTAGTCATGCAGAGTTGCTGTCACAGAGTAATACAACGGATGAACCAGATTTAGGGGCCGACAATTTTGATCAGGTAAACACCCTGAGATGTTCGCGGGGTTACGGCTTCATCGTCACCAACTGGATCTCATATAGAAAGGAAAAGTCAAAACCACATCTGGTCTGAACTAAGTTTTGCTGAAGCGGCATCCATTGATCCAGAATCGGGGATGTAAGACACTTCCAGCTACCTGTGCTATATATATCTATACGGTATGTAATCTCCTTATATACTACAAAGTAATGGGCTGGGAACTTTGAAATAAATTGATCATTTAAATATGTGGAATTTTATTGATTTTTCTGTTATAGATATATAGATACTATGAAGTTATTGTCAGGTTGAGTGTTTCCATAAAGCTTTAACGGGTCAGTTCAGGCAGCAGTGGTTTGGTAGTCAGTGACAAGCTTTGTTTTGCCTGGTACCTGTATGGGGCCTATGGCCAGGACCAGTATTAGTGACTTTCACATTCACACAGACCTGCATCCTGCCATAGGAGATTGCAGCTCAATCACTGTGACTACGACTTTTCTACATGTTTCTTTTCACTTGGAGACAACCAGTGAATATCCCCTTGTTCTCACCTTGTCAGGACTGTTTTTCTATTGGTAAGAATCATTTATTATTATTATCCATGCACCTTTGTGAGTACAGTACTACAGCTAAAGGCGGACCTCCTCACATGCACCATTATTTTACTGTAAATCATAGACTGTTTCCACCAAGGACTGTAAAGCATTTGTTCTGCCCAGTTGTTTCATGTAAAGAACTGTTATACCATTTTACTAAACTTGTATCTAGCAGAATTATTACACAATGGGCACCTTATTAACCCCCCACAAGACACATCACACAGGGCGTGCCTCAGGGGACAGAGCCTGACAACACGAGTGCACCCTCTCATTTATCATTGCTGTGTCTATTGTAAAGCACATAGTGAGGCAGTCTATTGTAGAGCACATAGAGGGGCAGTCTATTGTAGAGCACATAGTGAGGCAGTCTATTGTAGAGCACATAGCGGGGCAGTCTATTGTAGTGCACATAGCAGGGCAGTCTATTGTAGTGCACATAGCAGGGCAGTCTATTGTAGAGCACATAGTGAGGCAGTCTATTGTAGAGCACATATCGGGGCAGTCTATTGTAGAGCACATAGCGGGGCAGTCTATTGTGGAGCACATAGAGGGGCAGTCTATTGTAGAGCACATAGTGAGGCAGTCTATTGTAGAGCACATAGAGTGGCAGTCTATTGTAGAGCACATAGAGGGGCAGTCTATTGTAGAGCACATAGCGGGGCAGTCTATTGTAGAGCACATAGAGGGGCAGTCTATTGTAGAGCACATAGAGGGGCAGTCTATTGTAGAGCACATAGAGGGGCAGTCTATTGTAGAGCACATAGTGAGGCAGTCTATTGTAGAGCACATAGGGGGGCAGTCTATTGTAGAGCACATAGCGGGGCAGTCTATTGTGGAGCACATAGTGAGGCAGTCTATTGTAGAGCACATATCGGGGCAGTCTATTGTAGAGCACATAGCGGGGCAGCCTATTGTAGAGCACATAGAGGGGCAGTCTATTGTAGAGCACATAGTGAGGCAGTCTATTGTAGAGCACATAGGGGGGCAGTCTATTGTAGAGCACATATCGGGGCAGTCTATTGTAGAGCACATAGAGGGGCAGTCTATTGTAGAGCACAAAGGGGGCAGTCTATTGTAGAGCACATAGAGGGGCAGTCTATTGTAGAGCACATAGAGGGGCAGTCTATTGTAGAGCACATAGAGGGGCAGTCTATTGTAGAGCACATAGAGGGGCAGTCTATTGTAGAGCACATAGAGGGGCAGTCTATTGTAGAGCACATACAGTGGGCAGTCTATTGTAGAGCACATAGAAGGGGCAGTCTATTGTAGAGCACATAGAGGGGCAGTCTATTGTATAGCACATAGAAGGGGCAGTCTATTGTAGAGCACATAGAGGGGCAGTCTATTGTAGAGCACATAGAAGGGGCAGTCTATTGTAGAGCACATAGAGGGGCAGTCTATTGTAGAGCACATAGAGGGGCAGTCTATTGTAGAGCACATAATAAGGCAGTCTATTGTAGAGCACATAGGGGGGCAGTCTATTGTATAGCACATAGCGGGGCAGTCTATTGTAGAGCACATAGCGGGGCAGTCTATTGTATAGCACATAGCGGGGCAGTCTATTTTAGAGCACATATCGGGGCAGTCTATTGTACAGTACATAGAATCTCCTATTCACATAGCAACAAGGACTCAAATGGTAGTCACCTAGACAGGAAGTGAAGGGGTTGCTAGGCAACAGGGACAAAACAAGACATATGAATAGATTCTGTAATAGTATACAAGGCTGCATATACCGGTGTTTAGAATTACTACAGAGAGAGGCCGAGGTACAGAGAACACCATGTCTGGTTAGAAGCATTTTATTGGTCACATGATGCTCTACATCTAATCAGTACATAGTATGTGTTGCTATGGTGACAGGTATTTGAAGTACTTATGCTGTATCCCATAGCAACGGTTATCTGGGTGGTTTATTATTGGATTACATAGTGACTAATGGGGGGGATATAAGGGGGTCCATGGACAATAAAGGGGTCTCCACCACAAAGGGGAACGAGGATAACAAGAGTCTCCTCCCCTCGTCATGTGACCTCTGGGGGTCTTGTAGTTTTGGTGGCCGCTGACTGCTTGTTGGAAACCATGAGCACTAGTAAAGAGGTTGAGCGTCAGACTTTTTAGGGCACACAAGGTCGGGGCGGTGGGGAGGTCGGCCATCTTAGTAGCAGATCTCCTGATCCTTTATCTTGCAGGTGAAGAAGGATCCGGAGGCTTCGCAGGTGGTGGACTCGGGGCAGGCCTCCTTTTTGCAGCACACTTTGCCGTCCTTACAGGTGCACTTCGTATTACAGGCCGCTTCTTTCCAGAAATCTTCTCCTTCTTTAGCAAACTTTCCTGTGATAGAGAAAAAGTGAAGACTGAAGAACATCTTATGAGCGGCCATGACTGCAGGCCTTCAGAGGTGTATAAAGGGGTTCTCTGCTGAAATCTCCATGTCTGCCCAATAGGGACCCCCTGGTGATGATCTGTAATCTGCAGCGAAACATGGCAGAAAGTGGTGAATTTCCCTACAACACCACGAAGGGGGTAAAGAAGCCGACACCATTCTAGATCAATGCAATGGGCTATAGGGCACCTTCCCTTATGAAATCATTACATATGGTCTTCAGGGGAACTTGTAGTTGGATATAGGCTCCATCCATAATGTCATTGGTATTATGGATGGATGTGTGGTTTGAGACAGATATGAAAGATAAATCGATAGATACCTTGAAAAGTGCAGCCTCCAGCAACCTTGAATTCATCGACCTGGAACACCCATCGTCCTGGATAGTTGACATTGGACGTGGACGGGATGTTCAGGATCTCATTGGTTCTGGATCCGGGGATATTGAAGTAATGAGTTTCGTCTCCGCTATTAAATCCAGCCTGCAATGACATTGATATCATTGGAGAAGACTTTTCTTAATCGTCTGTTCCCATATAAAATATCCTGTGCATATTTGAAGCTGCAGATTTGATGCTCTGTTCAGTCATTTAGTTTACACTGAAATCTGCAGCATAAACCTTCCAGATCACTCCTCACAACTTCACAGACAGGATGACAATGAATCCACCATTCACTATACATGATCATTGATAGTCACAACTCCCTTCCTCCCCCTCCCTGCACAGTGACCTCTGCAGAAGAGCATGCCAATAACACTACCATAGAAGAGCATGCCCATAACACTGCCACAGAAGAGCATGCCCATAACACTACCATAGAAGAGCATGCCCGTAACACGGCCACAGAAGAGCATGCCCATAACACTGACACAGAAGAGCATGCCCATAACACTGACACAGAAGAGCATGCCCATAACACTGCCATAGAAGAGCATGCCCATAACACTGCCACAGAAGAGCATGCCCATAACACTACCATAGAAGAGCATGCCCATAACACTGCCACAGAAGAGCATGCCCATAACACTACCATAGAAGAGCATGCCCATAACACTGCCATAGAAGAGCATGCTCATAACACTGCCATAGAAGAGCATGCCCATAAAACTACCATAGAAGAGCATGCCCATAACACTGCCACAGAAGAGCATGCCCATAACACTACCATAGAAGAGCATGCCCATAACACTACCATAGAAGAGCATGCCCATAACACTGCCACAGAAGAGCATGCCCATAACACTACCATAGAAGAGCATGCCCATAACACTGCCATAGAAGAGCATGCCCATAAAACTGCCACAGAAGAGTATGCCCATAACACTGCCACAGAAGAGCATGCCCATAACACTGCAGCAGAAGAGCATGCTCATAACACTGCCACAGAAGAGCATGCCCATAACACTGCCACAGAAGAACATGCCCATAACACTTCCACAGAAGAGCATGCCCATAACCCTGCCACAGAAGAGCATGCCCATAACACTGCCATAGAAGAGCATGCCCATAACACTGCCATAGAAGAGCATGCCCATAACACTGCCATAGAAGAGCATGCCCATAACACTGCCACAGAAGAGCATGCCCATAACACTGCCACAGAAGAGCATGCCCATAACACTGCCACAGAAGAGCATGCCCATAACACTGCCACAGAAGAGCATGCCCATAACACTGCCACAGAAGAGCATGCCCATAACACTGCCACAGAAGAGCATGCCCATAACACTGCCACAGAAGAGCATGCCCATAACACTGCCATAGAAGAGCAGACCCATAACACTGCCATAGAAGAGCATGCCCATAACACTGCCACAGAAGAGCATGCCCATAACACTGCCACAGAAGAGCATGCCCATAACACTACCATAGAAGAGCATGCCCATAACACTGCCACAGAAGAGCATGCCCATAACACTGCCATAAAAGAGCATGCCCATAACACTGCCATAGAAGAGCATGCCCATAACACTGCCACAGAAGAGCATGCCCATAACACTGCCACAGAAGAGCATACCCATAACACTGCCATAGAAGAGCATGCCCATTTCACTGCCATAGAAGAGCAAACCCATAACACTGCCATAGAAGAGCATGCCCATAACACTGCCACAGAAGAGCATGCCCATAACACTGCCATAGAAGAGCATGCCCATAACACTGCCATAGAAGAGCATGCCCATAACACTGCCATAGAAGAGCATGCCCATAACACTGCCACAGAAGAGCATGCCCATAACACTCCCACAGAAGAGCATGCCCATAACACTGCCACAGAAGAGCATGCCCATAACACTCCCACAGAAGAGCATGCCCATAACACTACCATAGAAGAGCATGCCCATAACACTGCCATAGAAGAGCATGCTCATAACACTGCCATAGAAGAGCGTGCCCATAACACTGCCACAGACGGCAATGAGTCAGCTCCACACTACAGGTTCCTATGGTGCCCTTGGCTGCTTTGCAGCATGTCTAGAAATACTTTATTTATTTATGTAATCTTATATTTTGTGATAAAAAGAAAAGAATATGGACCAGTATCTGATTATAATTAGTTTTAGATAGATATGAGATAGATAAATATGAGATAGATAGATATGAGATAGATAGATATAAGATAGATAGATAGATATGAGATAGATAGATAGATAGATAGATATGAGATAGATAGATAAATAGATAGATATGAGATAGATAGGTAGATAGATAGATATGAGATAGATAGATAGATATGAGATAGATATGAGATAGATATGAGATAGATAGGTAGATAGATAGATATGAGATAGATAGATAGATAGATATGAGATAGATATGAGATAGATATGAGATAGATATGAGATAGATAGATATGAGATAGATAGATAGATATGAGATAGATAGGAGATAGATATGAGATAGATAGATAGATATGAGATAGATATGAGATAAATAGATATGAGATAGATAGATAGATAGATATGAGATAGATAAATAGATATGAGATAGATAGATAGATATGAGATAGATATGAGATAGATAGATAGATAGATAGATAGATATGAGATAGATAGATATGAGATAGATAGAGATAGATAGATAGATATGAGATAGATATGAGATAGATAGATAGATATGAGATAGATAGATAGATAGATAGATAGATAGATATGAGATAGATAGATATGAGATAGATAGATAGATAGATATGAGATAGATAGATATATATGAGATAGATATGAGATAGATAGATATGAGAAAGATAGATATGAGATAGATAGATAGATATGAGATAGATATGAGATAGATAGATATGAGATAGATATGAGATAGATATGAGATAGATAGATATATATGAGATAGATATGAGATAGATAGATATGAGATAGATAGATATGAGATAGATAGATATGGGATAGATACCTGAGCAGGGATTCCACCCAATCCAGTCTCAGGGTCTCCCTCACTGGCGGTCCCAGTTGTCCACTGGATTTCTCCATAATTTAAGATGGCGATGTAATTGAATCCATCAGTGGTGAGGACGGCCTGGAACGTGTTCACCTAATACAAAAAATAACATAAAAGAGCAATAATTGGTCATTATACATTACTGGAGGAAACATGATGTGATCTCAGGGCCACACAAAGTGATCAGGGGCCACAGTACAGGAGCAGTATATTGCCCCCCCCCCCCTATGGACATCATTACATTCATAATATCTGACCTTTTTAGATGCAGACCCATAATAGGCTACTTTGTCCCATGTGGCGACGAATGCCCAAGTGGCCTTAAAGTGGAGATTTGGCAGGTGCTGCGCCATGTCCTCTGATATCCTGTGCAGGAGATCGGGGTCTGTGCTTTCCCTATGCCACACGTTGCCCCCCAAATCATTGTCCACATCCCCCCAGTAGGGAGTAACAAATGCTTCCCCATTAGTGAGGGGGAACGGATCCGGGGTGTATTGGGAGACGGCCATGTTGAATGAGATCACTCCATTGTTATTCACCTGCAAAAAAATATTTAAAAAAATCAATTTATTTCAATTTTGATTGATATTGTCTTACAGGGCATCTTCATCTAGATGGCACTAGACGCAGTGATCATCAACCTGCGGACCTCCGGATGTTGCAAAACTACAACTCCCAGCATGCCCGGACAGCTAAAACCTGTCTGCCTCCTCCAGAGGATCTACACTGATCATGAAAGGTAAATCAAGGCTTCCCTTTTGCAAAACTTCAACTCCCAGCATGCTCAGACAGCCAAAACCTGTCTGCCTCCTCCAGAGGATCCACACTGATCATGAAAGGTAAATCAAGGCTTCCCTTTTGCGGAACTACAACTCCCAGCATGCCCGGACAACCAAAACTTGTCTGCCTCCTCCAGAGGATCCACACTGATCATGAAAGGTAAATCAAGGCTTCCCTTTTGCAAAACTTCAACTCCCAGCATGCCCGGACAGCCGTTGGCTGTTCGGGCATGCTGGGAGTTGTAGTTTTACAACATCTGGAGGTCCGCAGGTTGAAGACCACTGCACTAGAGAGATAGTTCTCTACCTTCTAGGGAAAAGCTATTTTGTACTTTTCTTTTCCCCAAGGAGCTTTGCTCTGAAGACTTTCTACTAGATGAATGTGATAAATGAGGTGGTATGATGATATTTTTATACCACGGTCTCCACATTGGTCGACAGGTGAAAAGTAGTTATGAAATAAATAAAAATAAAAAAAATAAAAAAAAAACTATTCGAGGGATTACAAAAAATATCACAAAGATAATGGAAAATACAACGTCACGTACGTGAAGAGATTTGTAACTTTTGCCAAAAAATTTAAATTCTCTGGAGAGCGGGATTTCACCGGATGTTCCATCATCTTCTGCGGGGTTCAATTTGTCACCCTGAGCGGGACCGTATGGATAGAGAACATTGTCTAGATCACGGAAAACAACAAGTAAGTCTACCGAGAAGGCGTGCATGTAGACTACAGTGTTTTTGTATATATATATATATATATATATATATATATATATATATATATATATATAATTTTTTTTTTATTTATTTATTTATTTATTTATTTTTATTTAATTTTATTTTTTACATTTTTTTTACATACCCACATCTTCAGCAGAGTTTTGCTGGACTTGTTCTAGATGAGAATGGGGAAAATAATTGTTATTTTAAAGTAATATTTAGGTAAATGTTAAATCTTAAAGGGGTACTCCGGTGAAAACCTTTTTTCTTTTAAATCAACTGGTGGCAGAAAGACAAAATTTTTTGTAAATTACTTCTATTAAAAAATCTTAATCCTTCCTGTACTTATTAGCTGCTGAATACTACAGAGGAAATTCTTTTCTTTTTGGAATGCTCTCTGATGACATCACAAGCACAGTTCTCTCTGCTGACATTATTATAGTAATAATAAAGCTTTATTTATTGTTGTCCTTAGTGGGATTTGAACTCAAGTCCCCAGTACTGCAAGGCAGCAGTGCTAACCACTGAGCCACCATGCTGCCCTTAGCATACATCTGCTATGTATCAGAGATGTCAGCAGAGAGAACTGTACTCGTGAGGTCATCAGTGTTCCAAAAAGAAAGGAATTTTCTCTGTAGCATTCAGCAGCTTATAAGTACTGGAAGGATTAACATTTTTTAATAGAAGTCATTTACAGATATGTTTAACTTTCTGCCACCAGTTGATTTAAAAGAAAAAAGTTTTTCACCGGAGTACTCCTTTAATCTGGCTATACAATTTTGGAGATTTAGGTGTGACAGACCAATAATCCATTGCGTAGGGTTTTCTTTGACTTTTCTCCAACATCAAATGTTAAAGGGGTATTCCAGTGAATAACTGTTTTTTTTTTCATATCAACTGGCTCCAGAAAGTTTTACAGATTTTTAAATTACTTCTATTAAAAAATCTTAATCCTACCAGTACTTGTCCACTGATGACGTTGAGTTGTTCTTTTCTGTCTGACCACAGTGCTCTCTGCTGACACCTCTGTCTGTTTCCAGAACTGTCCAGAGCAGTAGAGGTTTGCTATGGGGATTTTCTTCTTCTCTGGATAGTTCCTGAGACAGACAGAGGTGTCAGCAGAGAGCATTGGGGTCAGACAGAAAGGAACAATTCAACTTCAGCAGCTGATAAGTACTGGTAGGTTTAAGATCTTTTAATAGAAGTAATTTACAAATCTGTTTAACTTTCTGGAACCAGTTGATATAAAAAAGAAGAAATGTTTTCCACTGGAGTACCCCTTTAAAGGGGTTATCCAGTATTAGAAAAACAGAGCTACTTTCTTTCAAAAACAGCTCCCTGTCTGTCTCCAGGTTGGGTGTGGTTCTGCAGCTCAGTTCCATTGAAGTGAATGGAGCCAAGTTGTAATACCACACCCAACCTGGAGACAAACAGGGAGCTGTTTTTGAAAGAAATTAGCTGTGTTTTTCTAATCCTGATTAACCCCTTTAAGGAAATGAATGAGGAATGCTGTAGTTTAGAGGGGTACTCCGGTGGAAACCTTTTTTTTTTTTTTAACTGGTGCCAGAAAGTTTCAAATATTTGTAAATTACTTCTATTAAAAATTCTTAATCCTTCCAGTACTTATTAGCAGCATTATACTACAGAGGAAATTCTTTTCTTTTTGAATTTCTTTTCTGTCACAGCCACAGTGCTCTCTGCTGCCACCTCTGTGCATTTCAGGAACTGTCCAGAGCAGGAGAAAATCCCCAGAGCAAACCTCTCCTGCTCTGGACAGTTCCTGAAACGGACAGAGGTGTCAGCAGAGAGCACTGTGGTCATGACAGAAAGGAAATCTAAAAAAAAAAAAACACCTTTCTCTGTATTATACAGCTGCTATTAAGTACTGGAAGGATTAAGATTTTTTTTATAGAAGTAATTTGCAAATCTGCTGTACAGATCACTTTCCAGCATCCTCCTCCTTATCATCCCAGACAAAACAGAAAGTCTCAGCTTAGTTTTAGACCTAGTGGTCAGACTGAAAACTGCAAGATTTTAGGATTATTTTAAAATATAAATAGAAAAACACAAAAAAATAATCACCAACAATTCTTTAAAAATATGTTTTACCTTAAAAAAAACCCATTTATTTAAACATTTGATAATTTTTTGATTACACATTCCCTCTAAAGACGTATGCAAGATTTGGGGATTATTTTAAAATATAAATAGTAAAACAGAAAATTAATAAAATTAGTTTAACATAAAAAAAAACCTTATTTAAACAATAGATCATTTTCTGATGACACATTCCCTCTAAAAGCAGTGTTTCCCAACCAGGGGGGCTCCAGATGGTGAACTCCCAGCATGCTGGCATGCTGGGAGTTGTAGTTTTGCAACAGTTGGAGGCACCCTGGTTGGGAAACACTGCTCTAAAGACTTATGCAAGATTTTAGGATTATTTTAAAATAGAAATAGTAAAACAGAAAATAAAAAAAAACACCAAAAATTCTTATAGTTTTCTTTTTAAGGTTAAACATATTTTTTAAGAATTTTTGGTGATTTTTTTTTTCTAATTTTCTGTTTTACTATTTATATTTTAAAATAATCCTAAAATCTTGCATAAATCTTTAGAGGGAGTGTGTCATCAGAAAATGTATCTATTGTTTAGATAAAGTTTTTTTTAAGGTTAAACATATTTTTTATTTAAACAACAGATAATTTTCTGATGCACACTCCCTCTAAAGACTTATGCAAGATTTTAGGATTGTTTTAAAATATAAATAGTAAAACAGAAAATTAGAAAAAAAAAAAAAATCACTAAAAATTCTTAGATATATGTTTAACATTAGAAAAAAACTTTATTTAAACAATAGATCATTTTCTGATGATGCATTCCTCAAAAGACTTATGAAAGGTTTTTCCATCTCTATGAAATGAGATTTGCACAGGTCACAGAACGCACCCAGTAAAGTTTCCCATTCATCTCAATGGGACAGCTTCTGTCTATTGTCATCTATGTCCATGGGGCTTGTCGTAAAGCCTATTTTAAGATCAGTGTTCTACAAACAGTGTGCCTCCAACTGTTGCAAAACCACAACTCCCAGCATGGCCCGGACAGCCTTTGGCTGTCCGGGCCATGCTAGGAGTTGTAGTTTTGCAACAGCTGGAGGCACACTGTTTGGAAAACACTCCCTTATTAAATGCTGCTACATGACTTTCTTCAAAAAATTGCACAGTTCAAACTTTAAATGTATGGGCCGAATGTATGTTCTGTGATATAAGGAGGATACAACGGTGGTTCTGTTTACATAAAAAAGGAAAAAACAAACAAAACAAAAAAACACATCAGATCACATGCAAATACTCCAAAAATTTGGTTATAAAATTGTTCTTACGTGAATCTGCCCATCCGCGCTCGATCTCTGAAACCAAAACTGTCCAAAAAACAAAACAATTTATTTATTTACTTTTTTATTTACTTATTTACTTACTTATTTACTTATTTATTTATTTACTAAATTACTTTTTATTTACTTATTTACTTACATATTTATTTATTTATTTACTTATTTTTTATTTATTTATTTACACACTTATTTACTTACATATTTATTTATTTACTTAATTACTTTTTATTTACATTTTTACTCACTTATTTACTTACATATTTATTTATTTATTTACTTAATTACTTTTTATTTACTTATTTACTCACTTATTTACTTACACATTTATTGATTTACTTATTTTTTATTCAATCATTCATTCATTTATTTATATTTATGTTGTTTTTTTACATTTAGAAATGTTTGCAGCACTTACCAAGCAGCAGCAATGTAGTCACTCGCATCATGGTCCTGAGGTTGGCTGAGCTCAATCTGAAATACTGATGAGGAGAAACTATCTGTAAAATGTTGTATTCTAGGTGATAGCGACCACCTGACCAGGTGAGACCGAGCGCCCACCATGGGAATATGGTGGAGCTGGAGGACCCCCTTGTGAACGCTCTTACCTCTGTGCAGTCCGATCGGTCACAGTCTGTGGACACTCTGGCAGAATGGGGTTTTATACATTATGGGTCCGGGGGGTGCGGACACAATGTTTAACCAAATCTTAAGCCTTGCATGTGTGAAGATGTGTACATAGACCGTACAATAATATTGATGTATTTATATAGTAATGTAGTACCGCCACATTGTCGTTGCTCTCACCGCTCTGCCCTTATCAAACAATGATTCACCATATACTACAATTCTGCAAGTTCTAATATTTCCGAGCCAAAACTGAGATAGCGTAAAGAGTTACTGACAATAAATGTTACTGACAATTTAATAGATCCTTTTTATCTTTTGCCCTTGATGTACAAAGTAGAAGATAACAGAAATATTGTTAAAGGGGTATTTCAGGATTTTTTCTTTATTTGACTGTACTACGAGGGGCTGTAAAGTTAGTGCAGTTCATCCTATAGTGTCTGTAGCTGTGTTTGATGGTGGTCTCAAAATTCTTATGGGATTTTTGGCCAGAAGTTTATTTTTAGTAGCATACAAAATTAGTGTCTTCTCAGGTTTTCCCAGGTTGCAGTGCGGCCCGGGACATTATATCACTATCAGATGTTGAAAGGGAGCATGGCAGTGCTTCAATGGATGGGGGGGAGATCACTCTCCACAGGGCTGTAGGGAATTGTAGTTTACAGCACTGCTCAGCATGGAAGGGTAGCTGTGCTGTAATGGTTGGGGTGGCTGATGTGTTGGGTGGGGGGGGGGGGGGAAAGAAAAGTGACCTCACACTTACAAACAAGGGATCCTGGGACTTGTAGTTGGAGGAAGGGAACTCCAACAGGTAATAGCCATTGCACAAAAAGAAGGCAGCAGCATTATGTTGGACTCACAACACAGACATTTAGCCCCAATACAAGCACAGTTCCTTCCTAAGCATGTCCATTACTGTCTGGCAGGTAAGTACTAAGGTCACCTTATGGTGGAGAGCCCTTTTAATTTGAAAAATCAACTTCCAAAAACTTCACAAACTATTTTGTTACACATATAGGACCTATGAGTAGTGAGATCTCATAGGTTATTACTGAAACAGATCATAAGAAATAGACCAAATATACATTTGAGATTGGCTCCGAAGTCACCTTAAAATGAGCTTGTCCTATGCTGGAACTTTGGGGCCCATTATTGCATCAGAGCCGGGGCCGGAGAATCCCCCAGGCCAGTCCAGTCATGGTTACAGGTAAGAACAGAAAGGGATTGATGTGCGCTTTGAGCTTCACATGTCTCAAAAACTGGACCTTAGAAAGTTTCTTTACTGAAACTGGATGCGGCCACCACGCCCCCTCCCATAGACTTGCATTAAGGGGGTGGGGCGTGACGGCACAAAGGGGCGGGCCATGATGTCAAAAGCCCCCGCCGCCGGCTCTGAGCGTTCAGAACATTTTGTTCCGAATGCTGAGCAGCAGAGTACCCCTTTATTGCAGTTACATGTATATGACCTTCACACTTTGTGTTTTTTCTCGAAGGCTCCCAGCCCAACTCGTTCTAATCCCACAACTTGTAATGTATGGAGATCTTTTCATATCTCAGTCCACATGACCTAGTTTCCTAATGGTCCCTTCAGATCTTATAATTGTTATTTAGATTGGAGAAAACAAAAAATCAAAAGGTGAACAAACAGACTTGCCATATTTTCTTATCAAATCTAAAAGAAAATATTTCTAATCTAACACTTCATCATAGTAAGACAGGAACGTCTGAGCTGTAAGGCAGTGACAAGCTCTTAAAGAGAACTTACTAGCAGTTTTCACCTCACTAGACCGCTATCACAGCTATATAGCCACTGTTCCTCACCTGCCCAATACCATCACTACAGTGATCATGGTGGGGGCAGCATCATGTGTAGAGGAAACCAGGCACTGCCCATCACCTGCCCAATACCATCCCTACAGTGATCATGGTGGGGGCAGCATCATGTCTGGGGGAAACCAGGCACTGCCCATCACCTGCCCAATACCATCCCTACAGTGATCATGGTGGAGGCAGCATCATGTCTGGGAGAAACCAGGTACTGCCCATCACCTGCCCAATACCATCCCTACAGTGATCATGGTGGGGGCAGCATCATGTCTGGGAGAAACCAGGTACTGCCCATCACCTGCCCAATACCATCCCTACAGTGATCATGGTGGGGGCAGCATCATGTCTGGAGGAAACCAGGCACTGCCCATCACCTGCCCAATACCATCCCTACAGTGATCATGGTGGGGGCAGCATCATGTCTGGAGGAAACCAGGCACTGCCCATCACCTGCCCAATACCATCCTTACAGTGATCATGGTGGAGGCAGCATCATGTCTGGAGGAAACCAGACACTGCCCATCACCTTCCCAATACCATCCTTACAGTTATCATGGTGGGGGCAGCATCATGTATAGAGGAAACCAGGTACTGCCCATCACCTGCCCAATACCATCCCTACAGTGATCATGGTGGGGGCAGCATCATGTCTGGGGGAAACCAGGCATTGCCCATCACCTGTCCAATACCATCCCTACAGTGATCATGGTGGGGGCAGCATCATGTCTGGAGGAAACCAGGCACTGCCCATCACCTGCCCAATACCATCCCTACAGTGATCATGGTGGGGGCAGCATCATGTCTGGAAGAAACCAGGCACTGCCCATCACCTGCCCAATACCATCCCTACAGTGATCATGGTGGGGGCAGCATCATGTCTGGAGGAAACCAGGCACTGCCCATCACCTGCCCAATACCATCCCTACAGTGATCATGGTGGGGGCAGCATCATGTCTGGGGGAAACCAGGCACTGCCCATCACCTGCCCAATACCATCCCTACAGTGATCATGGTGGGGGCAGCATCATGTCTGGAGGAAACCAGGCACTGCCCACCACCTGCCCAATACCATCTCTACAGTGATCATGGTGGGGGCAGCATCATGTCTGGGGGAAACCAGGTACTGCCCATCACCTGCCCAATACCATCCCTACAGTGATCATGGTGGGGGAAGCATCATGTCTGGAGGAAACCAGGCACTGCCGATCACCTGCCCAATACCATCCCCACAGTGATCATGGTGGGGGCAGCATCATGTATTGAGGAAACCAGGCACTGCCCATCACCTGCCCAATACCATCCCTACAGTGATCATGGTGGGGGCAGCATCATGTCTGGAGGAAACCAGACACTGCCCATCACCTGCCCAATACCATCCCTACAGTGATCATGGTGGGGGCAGCATCATGTCTGGAGGAAACCAGGCACTGCCCATCACCTGCCCAATACCGTCCCTACAGTGATCATGGTGGGGGCAGCATCATGTCTGGAGGAAACCAGGTACTGCCCATCACCTGCCCAATACCATCCCTACAGTGATCATGGTGGGGGCAGCATCATGTCTGGGGGAAACCAGGTACTGCCCATCACCTGCCCAATACCATCCCTACAGTGATCATGGTGGGGGCAGCATCATGTCTGGGGGAAACCAGGTACTGGCCATCACCTGCCCAATACCATCCCTACAGTGATCATGGTGGGGGCAGCATCATGTCTGGGGGAAACCAGGTACTGCCCATCACCTGCCCAATACCATCCCTACAGTGATCATGGTGGGGGCAGCATCATGTTTAGAGGAAACCAGGCACTGCCCATCACCTGCCCAATACCATCCCTACAGTGATCATGGTGGGGGCAGCATCATGTCTGGAGGAAACCAGGCACTGCCCATCATCTGCCAAATACCATCCCTACAGTGATCATGGTGGGGGCAGCATTATACTGTGGGGATAGGAAGACTGTTCAGGGTTGAGGGAAAGCTGAATGGAGGAAAGTACAATGATGTTCTTAATGAAAACCTGACCCAGAGCTCTGGACCTCTGACTGGGGTGAAGATTCACCTTCCAACAAGACAATGACCCTAAGCACACGGCCAAGACAAGAGGAGCGGCTTAGGGATAACTCTGTCCTTGAGTGGTCCAGCCAAAGCCCTGACGGGAACGCAATTGGAACATCTTTAAAAAAACCTGAAAATGGCTTCTACCGATGGTTACCATACAACCTGACTGAGCCTGAGAGGATCTGCAGAGAAGAATTAAGACAAATGCATTGTATCTCTATGACATGGTAGAAGTAAGGTTCCCTTTAAGACGAGACTATAACATTTTCCCAGAAGTCTACAGAGCTTTTCATTGCTTCTGTTCCTGTCCCCCGGGGTGGTTGTTGTTGGACCTTGGCCATAGTTATTGCAAAATAGTTTTTTTTTTCTTTTGTTTTACTTCTTCACTTTACAGTGAGAATTGTGGCAGGTTACAGGACGTGTTTCCAAGATACATAAGAGCTTACTAAGTGTAGTCTACTTTAGACTTAGTACGTCAGACGGATTTCCTTGTGTACAGAAATATAAAGCTTATACACTCATGACAGACTGAGGATCTCATTGCCTCACACATTGAAGAAGTGGTTCCTTAACCCCTTCCTAATCATCTGGAGAATTAAAATGTTTCGCTTACGTTTGTGCCTCCTTAAGACCCAGAGCCGGATGAGAGCTTGTTTATATTTTAATTTTTTTTATTTTTCAATGGAAAAGTACATTTCAAAGTGCAGGTTAAGGACAACACCTTTCAAAGTGCAGGTTAAGGACAACGTATTTCAAAGTGCAGGTTAAGGACAACGCGTTTCTGAGGGCTCCCCATCCTTCATCAGGTCTTGGTCTAGGAGGAGGAGCCCTAAGAAATGCATTGTCCTTAAAGGGGTAGTCCACTGCTCAGCATTTGGAACAAACTGTTACGAAAGCTGGAGCCAGCTCCCCCCCCCCCCCCGCGCCCCATTAATGCAAGTCCGTGGGAGGGGGCGTTACGGCTGTCAGACATCATAATATCATGTGGCAAAGAGTTCCATAGTCTCCCTGCTCTTACAGTAAAGAATCCTCCATTATGATTGAACAACCGGTGTATGGCAGGACCACTGGTGTAGTGGTGTAGGTAGCGGGATCAGATGGTATTAACCCCTAGTGTTCGTGATGCCAGAGTGATTTTGGGTACCGGAATCACACAAAGGTATCTCCACTATTCCAATGGCTATTAGTGAAAGAAGAGTCCACAACCAGTTATGATTTAACGAAGGCTTTACTGAGTTTAAGACAGATGGAATTATCTTTACAGCTAGGCCAGATTCCCAGAGAGGTGGCCAGGAACCCAGAAGGACCTCGCAGCTTGCTGGACCAATATACTTGTAATTAACTTGACTCGAGATTGGGCTTGACTATATGCAGGACTTGACTAGTTTCAGTGACAGCAGACATAGACTTGAGACTTACTGGAATGACTGTAGCTTTTGGGGTCTTCCAGATGCTGATCACTTGCACTGAGATCTCTGGTGTTAACTGTTCCTCAACAAAGACTTGATCTCAATGAGCTACTTGCAGCAGAAGAGTGAGAATTGTAATGGCTGCCCCTTTTTATAGTGGGGGGGCTGGACTAAGGCCCATTGGTCAAGCTGCGGGTCATATGTTAAGCTGGTGCTCTCTGGGAGAACATGTGACAACAAATCATGTGACTGCATAACATGTGACAGACTTACACAGGTCCTTAAGACCTCCCACAGGTCCTTTGTACTACATATACATTAGGAGACTCTCAAGGCCTTAAAGCAGTATACACAACATTCTGGAAACAACATGGGGAGACCCTGCAGTGGGACATTACACAACATCATGTGGCAGATAGTAAAGAATCTCTGTCTGTGATGATGGTGAAACCTTCTTTCCTCTAGACGTAGTCATGTTATCGGCCTAGGTAAAAAAGATTCCCAAAAAAGATTTCTATACTGTCCCTTCATATATTTGTACATTGTGACCAGATCCCCCTAAGACGTCTTTTCTCGAAACTAAATAACCCAAGTGATCACCTGTCTTGGTCCTGTAATCCTCCCATATCATTATTATCTTTGTCGCCCTCCTCTGTATCCTCTCCAGTTCGGCCATGTCCTTCTTATATACAGGGGCCCAGAATTGGACACAATACTCCATATGTGGTCTGACTAATGATTTACTGTATACAAAGGCAAAACTATATCCTTGTCCTGAGCCTCTATGCCTCTCTATACATCCCATGACTTTATTAGCCTTGGCAGCTGCTGCCTGGCATTGATCACTAAAGTTTAGCTTATTGTCCACCAGTCCCCAAGTCCTTTTCAGTACTAGTTATTTTCTATGTTTTTCTTTATTTTGCTGTAACTAAAGCAATAATACCTTAAAAGGGAGAGTATTTTATACTAAAGATATCTATCCTCAGCTCCCTGGTATCCAAGGGTGGAAATAATATATTTAGTGCAATGTCATAAATTGGATACTGACGTAACAGAACATTATTCAGATTTTGTACCTTTTTTATACAACAACTATAAATCTATTTGCTCTATAATGTTTTACAGTTAATACCTATTAACACCGCTGTCTAAGTCAATATTGGAGAATTTCACCTTTGTGGCTTCAGTATCTGTGACTCTCACACGTTCCTGTAACAATCTCTTCCCTCAAAGTCAACAGAGCTGTCAACTCTAAATCCCAGGTCCTCAGGAGCAGCGATCCTACTAAGTCAACAGGAGAAAATGCACAGCAATGTTTACCCGCGCTCCAGATTAAAGCCGTAAAGCTTCCACATAGGGGCCATTTGCGATCCTAAAGAACAGGATTATTCTTCCTCTATTCAGCATTTAGCTTCTATAGTCCAATATATGTTATCTCAGCTTATTCCCCAGCCACTGTGACATCACAATTCAGGTAAGACTGCTGTGACATCACAAGTGGGCTTTAGTCAGTTAAAGGGGTACCCCGCTCTAGACATCATATCCCCTATCCAAAGGATAGGGGATAAGATGTCTGATCGCCGGGGTCCCGCTGCTGGGGACCCCCACGATCTTGGCTGTGGCACCCAAGACATCCAGTGCACGGAGCAAACTTCGCTCCGTACCGGATGACTGACAATGCGGGGCGGAGGTTCGTGACGTCACGGTCACACCCTACTCGTGACATCAAGGCCACGCCCCCTCAATGCAAGTCTATGGGAGGGGGCGTCACGCCCCCACCCATAGACTTGTATTGAGGGGGCGTGGCCGTGACGTAATGAGCCTCCAGCACTACACCCGACTATAGGAACGCTGGGTACAGCAGGGAGATTGCGGGGGTCCCAAGCGGCAGGACCCGCGTAATCAGCCATCTTATCCCCCATCCTTTGGATAGGGCATAAGATGTCTAGAGGTGGAGTACCCCTTTAAGTAAAATGTTAAAGTTTTATAGCATAGAGTCACATTTACAGCTTTGTTGTGTAGACTAGGACAAGGGCAACAGAGTCATCTCATTATACTCAGCCAGAATTGTATCTTTTACTGCTTTGTCAATGCAGAAGATTTCAAAAGTCAGACAGACAGCGCTCTGACCACTATGAGGATAGATCATGAAATATCGGCACAGTTTTTTACATCGTGGGCATTTACTTTAAAGGGTTTTTTCAAAGATTGAAGCTTTGCAGTTGGGGTTCGATTACTAAGATCCCCAGGAGAGGGGTGAATAGTATGTGTATGGAGAAAAATGTTAGTTTTCCCTAGACACCCCCTTTAAGGTCTTCTGAGCATCATATATCTTACCACCCCATGTTATTTTCAGTGAATCCTCTCTAGGAGACCCCCCCCCCCCCCCCCTCACCCAGACAAGATTTTGTGTCACGGATCTTGCATAGTGGTTACTTTAAGATCACTCCCACTTCTTCATGAAATAATATTATTGATGCCCCTTGTGATGGTCTTGCTGGTTTATATCCTGCAGTGTTGTGTCAGGTCGTGGACCTTCAGTAAGGATCTCCTGCCAAATCTGTATCCTGGGACCTTGGATGTGGTCACATTAATGGTAGTTAAGTGAATGGGAAAAGCACAGGTGGTAGGTGCGAGAGATTATTCCATCTGTGTGTTCAGGTATTAGTGATGGAGGTGGAGGTGGAGTATTACAGTCCAGGACTGTGCTCCTAGTAGATCAGGTATTAGTGATGGAGGTGAAGTATTACAGTCCATGACTGGGCTCCTAGTAGATCAGGTATTAGTGATGGAGGTGGAGTATTATAGTCCAGGACTGTGCTCCTGGTAGATGAGGTATTAGTGATGGAGGTGGAGTATTATAGTCCAGGACTGTGCTCCTAGTAGATCAGGTATTAGTAATGGAGGTGGAGTATTACAGTCCAGGACTGGGCTCCTAGTAGATCAGGTATTAGTGATGGAGGTGGAGTATTATAGTCCAGGACTGGGCTCCTAGTAGATCAGGTATTAGTGATGGAGGTGGAGTATTATAGTCCAGGACTGGGCTCCTAGTAGATCAGGTATTAGTGATGGAGGTGGAGTATTATAGTCCAGGACTGGGCTCCTAGTAGATCAGGTATTAGTGATGGAGGTGGAGGTGGAGTATTATAGTCCAGGACTGTGCTCCTAGTAGATCAGGTATTAGTGATGGAGGTGGAGGTGGATTATTATAGTCCAGGACTGTGCTCCTAGTTGATCAGGTATTATTAATGGAGGTGGACGTGGAGTATTATAGTCCAGGACTGTGCTCCTGGTAGATGAGGTATTAGTGATGGAGGTGGAGTATTACAGTCCAGGACTGTGCTCCTAGTAGATCAGGTATTAGTGATGGAGGTGGAGGTGGAGTATTATAGTCCAGGACTGTGCTCCTAGTAGATCAGGTATTAGTGATGGAGGTGGAGTATTATAGTCCAGGACTGTGCTCCTAGTAGATCAGGTATTAGTGATGGAGGTGGAGTATTATAGTCCAGGACTGTGCTCCTAGTAGTTCAGGTATTAGTGATGGAGGTGGAGTATTATAGTCCAGGACTGTGCTCCTAGTAGATCAGGTATTAGTGATGGAGGTGGAGTATTACAGTCCAGGACTGTGCTCCTGGTAGATCAGGTATTAGTGATGGAGGTGGAGTATTACAGTCCAGGACTGGGCTCCTAGTAGATCAGGTATTAGTGATGGAGGTGGAGTATTATAGTCCAGGACTGTGCTCCTAGTAGTTCAGGTATTAGTGATGGAGGTGGAGTATTATAGTCCAGGACTGTGCTCCTAGTAGATCAGGTATTAGTGATGGAGGTGGAGTATTATAGTCCAGGACTGTGCTCCTAGTTGATCAGGTATTAGTGATGGAGGTGGAGTATTACAGTCCAGAACTGGGCTCCTAGTAGATCAGATATTAGTGATGGAGGTGGAGTATTATAGTCCAGGACTGTTACGCCTAGCGCTCCGGGTCCCCGCTCCTCCCCGGAGCGCTCACGGCGTCCTTCTCCCTGCAGCTCCCCGGTCAGCGCTGACCGGGAGCGCTGCTCTGCCATGGCCGTTGGGGATGCGATTCGCACAGCGGGACGCGCCCGCTCGCGAATCGCATCCCAGGTCACTTACCCGTTCCCGTCTCCTGCGGTCATGTGCTGGCGCGCGCGGCTCCGCTCTCTAGGGCGCGCGCGCGCCAGCTCCCTGAGACTTAAAGGGCCAGTGCACCAATGATTGGTGCCTGGCCCAATTAGCTTAATTGGTTCCCACCTGTTCCCTGGCTATATCTAGTCTCCTCCCTTGCACTCCCTTGCCGGATCTTGTTGCCCTTGTGCCTTGTGAAAGCGTATTGTGTGTTTAATAGCCTGTGTACCAGTACTTTTGCTATCTCCCCTGACTACGAACCTTGCCGCCTGCCCCCGACCTTCTGCTACGTCCGACCTTGCTACTGCCTACTCCCTTGTACCTCGCCTATCTTCAGTATCTTCAGCAGCCAGAGAGGTGAGCCGTTGCTAGTGGATACGACCTGGTCACTACTGCCGCAGCAAGACCATCCCGCTTTGCGGCGGGCTCTGGTGAAAACCTGTAGTGGCTTAGAACCGGTCCACTAGCGCGGTCCTTGCCATCCCTCTCTGGCACAGAGGATCCACTACCTGCCAGCCGGCATCGTGACAGTAGATCCGGCCATGGATCCCGCTGAAGTTCCTCTGCCAGCTGCTGCCGACCTCCCTACATTGGTCGCCCGACAAGAGCACCAGCTGTCGTACTTGACCACCATGACACAGCAACTCCAGTCGCAGCTACAGCAGCTCCAGTCACAGCAACAGCAGCAACAGTCACAGCTACAGCAAGTTCAGTCTCAGCTACAGCAGCAACAACCATCTCCTCCGCCAGCTCCTGCACCCCTTCCGCAGCGAGTGGCCACTCCTAGCCTCCGCCTGTCTTTGCCGGACAAATTTAATGGGGACTCTAAGTTTTGCCGTGGCTTCCTTTCGCAATGTTCTCTGCACTTGGAGATGATGTCGGACCAGTTTCCCACTGAAAGGTCTAAGGTGGCTTTCGTAGTCAGCCTCCTGTCTGGAAAAGCCCTGTCATGGGCCACACCGCTCTGGGACCGCAATGACCCCGTCACTGCCTCTGTTCACTCCTTCTTCTCGGAAATTCGAAGTGTCTTTGAGGAACCTGCCCGAGCCTCTTCTGCTGAGACTGCCCTGCTGAACCTGGTCCAGGGTAATTCCTCCGTTGGCGAGTACGCCGTACAATTCCGTACTCTTGCTTCTGAACTATCCTGGAATAATGAGGCTCTCTGCGCGACCTTTAAAAAAGGCCTATCCAGCAACATTAAAGATGTTCTGGCCGCACGAGAGACTCCTGCTAACCTGCATGAACTCATTCATCTAGCCACTCGCATTGACATGCGTTTTTCTGAGAGGCATCAAGAGCTCCGCCAGGAAAAGGACTTAGATCTCTGGACACCTCTCCCACAGTCTCCACTGCAATCTGCGCCTAGGCCTCCCGCCGAGGAGGCCATGCAAGTGGATCGGTCTCGCCTGACCCTGGAAGAGAGGAATCGCCGTAAGGAAGAGAATCTCTGTCTGTACTGTGCCAGTACTGAACATTTTTTGGTGGATTGCCCAATCCGTCCTCCACGTCTGGGAAACGCACGCTCGCACTCAGCTCTCGTGGGTGTGGCGTCTCTTGATGCCAAGTCGGCTTCTCCACGTCTCACGGTACCTGTTCGGATTTCCACTTCAGCCAGCTCTCCCCTCTCAGCCGTGGCCTGCCTGGACTCTGGAGCTTCTGGGAATTTTATTCGGGAGTCCTTTGTGAATAAATTCCGTATTCCGGTGACCCGTCTTGTCATGCCACTCCACATTTCCGCGGTCAACGGAGCCAGGTTGGACTGTACCATACGTTTCCGCACGGAGCCCCTTCTTATGAGCATCGGATCTCATCACGAGAGGATTGAACTTTTGGTCCTCCCCAATTGCACCTCGGAAATTCTCCTTGGACTTCCCTGGCTTCAACTTCATTCCCCAACCCTGGATTGGTCCACTGGGGAGATCAAGAGTTGGGGGTCCTCTTGTGCCAAGAACTGTCTAAAACCGGTTCCCAGTAACCCTTGCCGTAACTCTGTGGTTCCTCCTGTATCCGGTCCCCCTAAGGTCATTAAGGACTCTGCCTGCCACAGGAAATGCCCCTCCCCCCCTCCCAGTTCCATCAGGCAAGCTTCTGTGTCCCCTCATGGCCCTCGTCCTGGTGTCACACTGCCCCGTGCCAGGTCTCGCCCTCTGCCCTCTCTCCCCATTCCTACTCCTGCGGTTCTGCCTGCCGTTGAGGAATCCCTCCATCCTTTCCCGGTGTCCTCATCCCAGGGGAGGCAGTTACCCGATAAAGAGAAGGGGAGACCTAAGGGGGGGGGTACTGTTACGCCTAGCGCTCCGGGTCCCCGCTCCTCCCCGGAGCGCTCACGGCGTCCTTCTCCCTGCAGCTCCCCGGTCAGCGCTGACCGGGAGCGCTGCTCTGCCATGGCCGTTGGGGATGCGATTCGCACAGCGGGACGCGCCCGCTCGCGAATCGCATCCCAGGTCACTTACCCGTTCCCGTCTCCTGCGGTCATGTGCTGGCGCGCGCGGCTCCGCTCTCTAGGGCGCGCGCGCGCCAGCTCCCTGAGACTTAAAGGGCCAGTGCACCAATGATTGGTGCCTGGCCCAATTAGCTTAATTGGTTCCCACCTGTTCCCTGGCTATATCTAGTCTCCTCCCTTGCACTCCCTTGCCGGATCTTGTTGCCCTTGTGCCTTGTGAAAGCGTATTGTGTGTTTAATAGCCTGTGTACCAGTACTTTTGCTATCTCCCCTGACTACGAACCTTGCCGCCTGCCCCCGACCTTCTGCTACGTCCGACCTTGCTACTGCCTACTCCCTTGTACCTCGCCTATCTTCAGTATCTTCAGCAGCCAGAGAGGTGAGCCGTTGCTAGTGGATACGACCTGGTCACTACTGCCGCAGCAAGACCATCCCGCTTTGCGGCGGGCTCTGGTGAAAACCTGTAGTGGCTTAGAACCGGTCCACTAGCGCGGTCCTTGCCATCCCTCTCTGGCACAGAGGATCCACTACCTGCCAGCCGGCATCGTGACAAGGACTGTGCTCCTGGTAGATCAGGTATTAGTGATGGAGGTGGAGTATTATAGTCCAGGACTGTGCTCCTAGTAGTTCAGGTATTAGTGATGGAGGTGGAGTATTATAGTCCAGGACTGTGCTCCTAGTAGATCAGGTATTAGTGATGGAGGTGGAGTATTATAGTCCAGAACTGTGCTCCTAGTAGATCAGGTATTAGTGATGGAGGTGGAGTATTACAGTCCAGGACTGTGCTCCTAGTAGATCAGGTATTAGTGATGGAGGTGGAGTATTACAGTCCAGGACTGTGCTCCTGGTAGATCAGGTATTAGTGATGGAGGTGGAGTATTACAGTCCAGGACTGGGCTCCTAGTAGATCAGGTATTAGTGATGGAGGTGGAGTATTATAGTCCAGGACTGTGCTCCTAGTAGATCAGGTATTAGTGATGGAGGTGGAGTATTATAGTCCAGGACTGTGCTCCTAGTAGATCAGGTATTAGTGATGGAGGTGGAGTATTATAGTCCAGGACTGTGCTCCTAGTTGATCAGGTATTAGTGATGGAGGTGGAGTATTACAGTCCAGAACTGGGCTCCTAGTAGATCAGATATTAGTGATGGAGGTGGAGTATTATAGTCCAGGACTGTGCTCCTGGTAGATCAGGTATTAGTGATGGAGGTGGAGTATTATAGTCCAGGACTGTGCTCCTAGTAGTTCAGGTATTAGTGATGGAGGTGGAGTATTATAGTCCAGGACTGTGCTCCTAGTAGATCAGGTATTAGTGATGGAGGTGGAGTATTATAGTCCAGGACTATGCTCCTTGTAGATCAGGTATTAGTGATGGAGGTGGAGTATTATAGTCCAGGACTGTGCTCCTAGTAGATCAGGTATTAGTGATGGAGGTGGAGTATTATAGTCCAGGACTGTGGTCCTGGTAGATCAGGTATTAGTGATGGAGGTGGAGTATTATAGTCCAGGACTGTGCTCCTAGTAGATCAGGTATTAGTAATGGAGGTGGAGTATTATAGTCCAGGACTATGCTCCTAGTAGATCAGGTATTAGTGATGGAGGTGGAGGTGGAGTATTATAGTCCAGGACTGTGCTCCTAGTAGATCAGGTATTAGTGATGGAGGTGGAGTATTATAGTCCAGGACTGTGCTCCTAGTAGTTCAGGTATTAGTGATGGAGGTGGAGTATTATAGTCCAGGACTGTGCTCCTAGTAGATCAGGTATTAGTGATGGAGGTGGAGTATTATAGTCCAGAACTGTGCTCCTAGTAGATCAGGTATTAGTGATGGAGGTGGAGTATTATAGTCCAGAACTGTGCTCCTAGTAGATCAGGTATTAGTGATGGAGGTGGAGTATTATAGTCCAGGACTGTGCTCCTAGTAGATCAGGTATTAGTGATGGAGGTGGAGTATTATAGTCCAGGACTGTGCTCCTAGTAGATCAGGTATTAGTGATGGAGGTGGAGTATTACAGTCCAGGACTGTGCTCCTGGTAGATCAGGTATTAGTGATGGAGGTGGAGTATTATAGTCCAGGACTATGCTCCTTGTAGATCAGGTATTAGTGATGGAGGTGGAGTATTATAGTCCAGGACTGTGCTCCTAGTAGATCAGGTATTAGTGATGGAGGTGGAGTATTATAGTCCAGGACTGTGCTCCTAGTAGATCAGGTATTAGTGATGGAGGTGGAGTATTATAGTCCAGGACTGTGGTCCTGGTAGATCAGGTATTAGTGATGGAGGTGGAGTATTATAGTCCAGGACTGTGCTCCTAGTAGATCAGGTATTAGTAATGGAGGTGGAGTATTATAGTCCAGGACTGTGCTCCTTGTAGATCAGGTATTAGTGATGGAGGTGGAGTATTATAGCCCAGGACTGTGCTCCTAGTAGATCAGGTATTAGTGATGGAGGTGGAGTATTATAGTCCAGGACTGTGCTCCTAGTAGATCAGGTATTAGTAATGGAGGTGGAGTATTATAGTCCAGGACTATGCTCCTTGTAGATCAGGTATTAGTGATGGAGGTGGAGGTGGAGTATTATAGTCCAGGACTGTGCTCCTGGTAGATCAGGTATTAGTGATGGAGGTGGAGTATTATAGTCCAGGACTGTGGTCCTGGTAGATCAGGTATTAGTGATGGAGGTGGAGTATTATGGTCCAGGACTGTGCTCCTGGTAGATCAGATATTAGTGATGGAGGTGGAGTATTATAGTCCAGGACTGTGCTCCTAGTAGATCAGGTATTAGTGATGGAGGTGGAGGTGGAGTATTATAGTCCAGGACAGTGCTTCTAGTAGATCAGATATTAGTAATGGAGGTGGAGTATTATAGTCCAGGACTGTGCTCCTGGTAGATCAGGTATTAGTGATGGAGGTGGAGTATTATGGTCCAGGACTATGCTCCTTGTAGATCAGGTATTAGTGATGGAGGTGGAGTATTATAGTCCAGGACTGTGCTCCTTGTAGATGTTCAGGTATTATGAAGAGATATTCTCCACCGCTCGCCCTGCCCCTCCCATACATAATTTTGGGGGATGAAGTGACAACTGTTCTGATGAGAAGTGTCCTATCTGTGGGATGTTATGCGAGGACCATGTATAGAAATACAAGTCCCACATGTTAATAATTCACCCGACAATCCGTATCACTGGTTAAATAGGAAAGTATTAAAGGGACCTCCTCAGTCCTCGGAGATGATATTACTGCTTGTTGTGGCTCTGCTGGGGTCAGCAGGTGAGATGGTCAGAGTATTGGGGGTACATGATGTATACGGATATGGGATCCACCATAGAAAGGATGTTATGTCCAGGTGTGGACTTGTATTATTTGTGGGTAAAAATTACCTCTTCTCTTTATTCTGTAGGTCAATGTGACTAAAACGATACCCGATTAATAAAGTTTTTCATTTTTTTTTTTTTAACAAAATGAGTATGCTTCTTTACTGAGCCCTATAACGCTTTTATTTTCCCGTACACGGGGATGTTTAAGGGCTCATTTTTTGCGGTGTGATCTTTAATTGATGATGGTGCCATTTTTGTTTAGATGGGACTTTTTAATCGCCTTTTCGGCGTTTGGTATTTTTTCACATCTTCACCGTTTGCTGAGATCATAAACATTATATTTTAATAAGTCTGACAAGTGTGCATGGTTCATGGCAATACCAAATATGTTTATTGTTGTTATGTATTTTTTTGGGGGTGGGGAAGGAAGATAAAATTGGAAACATTTTTGTTACGTGGGGGAGGGGGGGGGCTTTAATATCGTTTTAGAAACATTTTTATATTTTTTCCTATTTTACACTTTTTAAGTCCTGATAGGAACTTATATGCAATCTTATAAGCAAAGCTCATTGCATAAAATTGTACAGTGTTATCAGGTTGCAGGGGTCCGATGAGCTAACTGACATCGGGCATTTAATACATTAGACACTTAAAGGGGTACTCCACTGCTCAGCGTTTGGAACAAACTGTTCTGAACGCTGGAGCTGACGCCGGGAGCTTGTGATGTCATAGCCTCGCCCCCACATGATGTCACGTCCCACCCCATCAATGCAAGTCTATGGGAGGGGGTGTGACGGCCGTCACGCCCCCTCCCATAGACTTGCATAGCGTGGGCGGGGGGAATAAGATGTCTCAGGGCCAGAGTACCCCTTTAAAGGGGTACTCCGGTGAAAAACATTTTTTTAAATAAATCAACTGGTGCCATAAAGTTAAACAGATTTGTAAATTACTTCTATTAAAAAATCTTAATCCTTCCAGTTCTTATCAGCTGCTGTATGCTCCACAGGAAGTTGTGTAATTCTTTTCTGTCTGACCACAGTGCTCTTTACTGACACCTCTGTCCCTGTCAGGAACTGTCCATAGCAGGAGAGGTTTACGATCTCCCTGCTGTACCCCGTGATCTCCCTGCTGTACCCCGTGATCTCCCTGCTGTACCCTGTGATCTCCCTGCTGTATCCTGTGATCTCCCTGCTGTACCCCGTGATCTCCCTGCTGTACCCCGTGATCTCCCTGCTGTACCCTGTGATCTCCCTGCTGTATCCTGTGATCTCCCTGCTGTACCCCGTGATCTCCCTGCTGTACCCCGTGATCTCCCTGCTGTATCCGGCATTTGTTTAGGGCGTCAGGTGCAGCATCGGAAGCTCGTGACATCACAATAACGCCCGCTCAAGATGTCACGGCCATGCCCCCTCAATGCAAGTATATGGGAGGGGGCGTGACAGCCGTCACGCCCCCTTCCATAGAATTGCATTGAGGGGGCATGGTCATGACATCACGAGCGGGGTGTGACCCTGACATCTTGATCTTCCGCCCTGCATCGCCAGTCATCTGGCACTGAGCACTTCGCTCCGTGCACTGGAAGACTGCGGTGGAACCACGCAATCAGACATCTTATCCCCTATCCTTTGGATAGGGGATAAGATGACTAGGGGATAAGATGACTAGGGGCGGAGTACCCCTTTAAATCTAAATATACTATTTACAAATAAATACAGTTTTTTATGGGGGTCAATTATATATTGTTGATAAACATGTTTATTTCATATATCAGCAATTAAAAAAGGTTTTAAAAGGAAATGAGTCTCAGCTCCCTGATATCCTAGGGTGAAATAGAGAGTTTTATGGCAAAACCAAGACTTCATATAGTAGGAAATGTGAATTGCAACCCCTAAAGTGATGTAAGACTTTTCTTGTGTTTGACTCTCCTTCTAATCCTGTTTTTTTTTCTAGTTAAGGCCTATTCTATAGAGCGGATTATAGGAGGAGAAGAATGTGTCCCTCATTCCCAGCCGTGGATAGTGGCGCTCTACTTTTTTGATAGATTTACCTGTGGCGGAGTGCTCATAAATGAATCCTGGGTTCTGACCGCTGCTCATTGCAATGTGTTGTAAGTGTCCTGCCCGCTGGTTCTCTTATTCAGTGTCCATGCCTAAAGAATGATGATTGTCAAATCATGTTACATATATATATATATATATATATATATATATATATGGCCTTTCTTCACCAGGAACATCCAGGTCCGTCTTGGAGAACATAACCTGACCTATTATGATGGAGCAGAGCAGTTCACGTATGTGGTGAAGATGTGTCCTCATGAGAATTACAACATGAGGACGTACGACAATGACATCATGCTCCTGAAACTGGCATCGCCAGCTATAATCAATGACTATGTGACTACCATATCTTTGCCCTCTGAGCCGATTGAGGATTCTGTCAATTGTGTCATCTCAGGATGGGGGACGATCACCAGTCCTGAGGGTAAAAACATACATAGCGATATGCAACAGAAATAGCACAGTGTCTGCCACATGTTATGTACAGTGGTGCCATTGATGCCAACTATATCATTGCCCCCTATGTACAAGAATATAACTACTATAATACTGCCTCCTATGTACAAGAATATAACTACTATATTACTGCCCCCTATATACAAGAATATAACTACTATAATACTGCTCTATATACAAGAATATAACTACTATAATACTGCTCCTATATACAAGAATATAACTACTATAATACTGTTCCTATATACAAGAATATAACTACTATAATACTGCCTCCTATATACAAAAATATAACTACTATAATACTGCTCCTATATACAAGACTATAACTACTATAATACTGCTCCTATATACAAGAATATATCTACTATAATACTGCTCCTATATACAAGAATATAACTACTATAATACTGCTCCTATATACAAGAATATAACTACTACAATACTGCCTCCTATATACAAGAATATAACTACTATAATACTGCTCCTATATACAAGAATATAACTACTATAATACTGCTCCTATATACAAGAATATATCTACTATAATACTGCTCCTATATACAAGAATATAACTAATATAATACTGCTCCTATATACAAGAATATAACTACTACAATACTGCTCCTATATACAAGAATATAACTACTATAATACTGCTCCTATATACAAGAATATAACTACTACAATACTGCCTCCTATATACAAGAATATATCTACTATAATACTGCTCCTATATACAAGAATATAACTACTATAATACTGCCTCCTATATACAAGAATATAACTACTATAATACTGCTCCTATATACAAGAATATAACTACTATAATACTGTCTCCTATATACAAGAATATAACTACTATAATACTGCCTCCTATATACAAGAATATCAACAGAATGAAACTACTATTATACCGTCCCATTTTCTTCTATTTTTCTGAACATAACTATTACTTTTTTAATGGGACTTGTTGAAAATGTGGTGTCTTTTTATTGCCCCCACCCTGTTTTTCAGAGACCTACCCCGATGTACTGAGGTGTCTCAATGTGACGACATTTCCTGATGGGGATTGTCAGCAGTATTATGGCGGTGATAACATAACTGAGAACATGCTCTGTGCCGGAGTCCTTGAAGGAGGCCAAGATTCCTGTCAGGTGCGGTTTGGGAGCGGTCTATCTCCAGAAGATGTTTCGGGGGTAGTCACCGTCTATGTTCACCCCAATGTCTTCCTTCTCGAATGTCTCCAGACCAGATAGGACCGGACCTGTCCTTATAATAGTTGTACCTTTCTCCTCTCTCGCAGGGAGACTCGGGGGGTCCTCTGGTTTGTGGCTCAACCCTAGATGGAATCATATCATGGGGCGGTATAATCTGTGGAAAACCCAACAAACCGGGAGTCTACACCAAAGTATTTAACTATCTCGCCTGGATCCACAATGTCATCGAGAATGAAGACCCGAATGTGTGCATAGATGTCTAGTGGGATTGTCCTCTCCTTAACCGGAACCATGAGGCTTCACTATATGAATAACCATAATCTGAGATCTCTATTTCTGTAGATTGGGTGCAAAAAGAAAATCAATAAAAGATGCTACTATTAGATACTTATCCGTCTCGTCACTATTCAGTCTGACAAACTGCTTAAAGGGGCACTCCGCTCCTAGACATCTTATCCCCTATCCAAAGAATTGGGGATAAGATGTATGATCATGGGGGTCTGGCCATCTCCGGGCCGGCACCATGGCACTCTGAACACAAAATCTTCTGTGTTCGTGACGTCGTGCTATGGCCCCTCCATTCATGTCTATGGGAGGGGGCGTGGTGGCTATGTAATAGCCACCACGCCCCCTCCCATAGACATAAATGGAGGAGGCATGAAGGCTGTGGTCGCCCCTCATTCGGCATGGAGCAGAGTTCACTCCGTTTACCGGATGACTGGGGTGCCGCGCTGGAGATCGCGTGGGGGAAGCCCGTTATCAAACATCTTATCCTTTGGATAAGGAATAAGATGTTTAAGGGCGGTGTACCCCTTTAACTTAGTCTGGAGATCAGATTATAGCTGCCTGCAGAGGTCTATGGAGAGGGGGATGGTGGCTGAAAAGAGACACAAATTTAGGGCTGCAACTTGCAGTAAGTGTCATATCCAGGGATCAAGTCCGGCAGGAATGCATGGGAATTGAGCTCCAGCACTTTTTCCACAACAGGAACACCGTTCCCATTCGTAGGAGTCCTAGAGGACCAGCCCTTGAGTAGAAGAGTTCACACACTTTTTTTTCCCTGTTTATATCCCAGCACCGTTTACACTGCTCATTGCTGCTCTAAAATGTCCTCCATGCTGTAAAACCTTTATGTATGTGCTAACAATTCAGCGCAGTGTTGGCTTGCTATAAGTCCAGCTACTTACTTCGTATTGAGACGTCTATAAAAGGGATTGTCCTAAAAGATTTCAGAAACAGCGCCGAACACCTGTAATGGCTACGTATGGTATTGCAGCTCAAAGGAGCAGATGTACAATACCAGTCTAATCCCAATGAACATAACCTGCCAGTGCTAGTACCCCAACAACTCAGTTATTAACAATATAAGAAATGGCGGATCCTGATACTAGAAATGGCGGATCCTGATACAGTGCAATGTATGGAACGTTCTACGTCAGGTCTCAAAGTGTGGCCTTCCAGGTGTTGCAAAACTTCAACTCCCAGCATGCCCAGACAGCCAACGGCTGTCCGGGCATGCTGGGAGTAGAAGTTTTGCAACATCTGGAGGGCCACAGTTTGAGACCACTGCACAAAGGGATGAGAGGAGGGTAAAGTCTTAATTTACCTTTCAGGGACTGTGTGGATCCTCTGGATGAGGCAGAAAGGCCTTTGGCTGTCTGGGCATGCTGGGAGTTGAAGTTTTGCAACATCTGTAGGGTCACAATTTGAGACCCCTGCTCTATGCCCTTTCATTCACGGTCATGGAAAAAATTTAGCAATGGAGCTGATAGGAACAGTTGAGAACTCAGCAGGTGGAGATCAGATCAATCATGGCGCGGGGCCAACTCCTATGTCATTCACAGCTCTGAGGTCAACACATAGAAGAGACCGAGAAGACTAAAGGCTCCAATGAATTGGTTATCTTGGAAAGCGGAAACATGTGAGCGGAGAACGATCCAAGTTAACCCCTTCACTCCAAGTCACAACTGGTCGGCAACATGTACAGGGCCCAAAATTATATATTATAACCCAAACTGCCGGGACACTGGATGTATAACGTATTTACATATTTCCTACTTTTTTAGTAGGATGTTTAGAAGCCCGCGTCTGGGGAAGGGACTATATAAGACAGAGTGTTGGGTGTCTGTCCAATGCGCCATGTTGTACTTAGTTGTACAATGATGTATCTTTGCCTAAAATCTAGAGATGGTTCATACATACGGGGGATACAAAAACGGACAGCGCCCCCATAGAGAACAGATCACAAAGCTATTAACATGAAGAGAGGCATCATCTATTCTAATGTTATCTGTAACAAGGGATTTCCATTGGTGACACATCAGATGTCTAGGTTGTTGTCCAGCATCTTACGTCTCCAGCATCTTATCATATATGGACTCCACTGTTTCAGTGATGGGTTGTCACTGGTTGGTTGGATCCTTTGGCAAAGGGGGGGGGGGGGCAGACCGATACAGAGTCCATGATGTAACCCCATAGATAGAAGTCATGGGGTGTTCGATCTGCTAATCGTGGAGGCCAACGCAACATTGGTGAATCATTGATTCTGGTGCAGATGATCCAACAATTCTGTAGAGTGGAGCTTCCCAAACTTTTCATGTTGGTAACACCCTTTATAGACATGCATAGTTTGGTGACACACCCATCTCTGTTGTAATGTCCGTTTATTTGTTTTTGTATTTTTCTGTTTAGGTGTGTATTCACATACTAGCATATTCAAAGCAGTATTCTATTTTCCCTGGACAGGGAATGGTTAATGCTCTGAACGAATGAGAACCCGGGTGTGTCTAGAAATCTCCAGCTCAGTCTAGGTTCTGAGCTGGTGATTGACATGCTGCTATGAAGTTGTTGGTTTAACACACTTTGTCTGTTTGTGCTACTATTTATGCTTTAGCATGCACTTTGTATTTATCTTTGAGATGTTCTGGGTATTGACCCATGGTTAGACAGCATGCTCCTTAGATTTTAGTCTGTGTCACATTAGTTGGGTTTTTAGGATTAGTATCTCCTTTCTGCTAAGTAGCTGTTCACACTGTGTGTTTTCTTGTATCCGTTTTCTGTGTTTTTGTAACAAGACATCCCTGTTTCCTTTTCATAGGGACTCTGGGGAATTTAGATTTAGTACAAGATATCTCCGTGCTCCATGCTGGACTCTGGGGGTTTGAGTTTTAGTATCAAGACATTCCTGTGTCTACTGGAGGGATTGAGTTTATTCCTGTTTGTTCCTGGAGTCTATTCTGACTCATCCGTTTTCCCAGCCTGTGTTCTGGACCTAATCTGTTTGTTAGTTATCTGTGTCCAGTGAGAACAGTGCTCTATATTTATATCCTGTTTGGTATATCTGGTTCTAGTAGTTTTTCGTTTCTATTTCTGTCCTGTGACCGACTATGTATATTATGTATTTTTTTTCCACTGCACTTTAGCGCAGGGAGGGACCACCACCCAGTTGTCAATGGATGGGCAAGTAGGCAGGGAGAGTGTTTTTAGGGTCAGTTTAGGGCTCACTCTCCCTGTCCCCACAGTCGGTCCTGACAGCTGAGCCTCCAATTGCACATATCACATCCGTCCCATGACATACAATGCGATACCAGTATCTAGAATCAGTATCACAAATGTAGCTGCTACCTCTCTGTGCCATTTCATCACCCCATTGATCATCTCCTTTACCATTTCATTTCCCCCTGTGCCACATGATCCCGCCCTTGATCCCCCTCTGTGCTATTTCATCCATCCTTTTCCCACCTTTGCCATTTCATTCCCCCCTTTATCACCCCCTGTGCCACCTTATTACCCTCCGGGGTCCTCCCCTGTGCCATTTTCCATTTCATGACCCCCTTGAGTACCCCCTGTGCCACATCAACCCCCCTCCTCCTCCCTTTTATCCCCAGCTGTACCATTGCATTTCTCACCCAGCCTGTGTCTCTCTATGTGCTTCGGTGGGCTTAGGTGCAGACTCGGTGTCTCTGCGTGTCTGACGAGCGACGTCCCCTGTGCGGCACTGACCAGTGACATCTTCCTGCTCCACTTCTTGGCGCAATGTCAGGGGAGTTACTCGTCAGTCCCGGCAGCCACTGCTGCTCATTGATCAAAAGTGGCCCGAACTGTGCTGCTGATGTTGAACAGACAGCGAGCACCGTGGACACCGGATGGTCCTGGCACACACCTGGGGATTGCCGCCTACAAACTAACACGTCGCTTCACCCAGTTTGGAGAGCCCTGCTGTAGAGTTTAATTCACATATCAGCATACATCCAAATGGAAATGTGGAGGTGACCATCCTGCCGATTGACCACATCTGGCAGATCTTCCTCTCTCTGTGGTATGAGCCATTCCTATGTCAAGGTAGACAGGACCCTCTGCAAAAAATATGGAACTGTAGATTTTGCGACTGCTCGTTGCAAAGAAGACACTTACTTTGAGTCCCTCATGTGCCCAGGGTTTTTCCGAGACCCGAATTCTAATGTTTTATCCATTGAATCATGAAAATCGGGGGTCCAGGTCTGGTAGAGGTTGGAGTGGTGGTGGATGGGTAGTGCAGTACTAACACCTTCTCAGGTCTCAAGTCTCAAGGTTTGTGTGAAGTCTAATGGCTGGGGTTGAAAAAAAATGAAGATTCCTTAAAGGAGAACTCTGGCCAAAACTAACTTATACCCTATCCACAGGATAAGGCATAAGTAGCTGATTCCAGGGGGTCCGGCCGCTGGGACTCCCCTGATCTCCAGAATGGGACCCAGCTCTCAGTGAGAAACGCATACTTCAGACAGCACATGCTCCATTCATTTCTATGGGAGTCCCAAAAAAACCTGAGCACAAAACTTGGGCAACTCCGGCGCTCCCATAGACCTAAATGGAGAGCATGCCATCTACCGGTAGACAACACACGCTACTAACTGAGAGCCGGGGGCCCGTCCTGGGGATTGCTGGGGTCCCATCTGTCTGGATCAGCTACTTAGCCCCTATCTTGTGGACAGGGGATAAGTTACTTTTGGCTGGAGTTCTCCTTTAACCGTGATGTAAGAAGACCCTGAATGACGGAGGCCTGAAGACCTGATAGACTAGAAACACCATGTGCCCGGCCGTGACGCATGTGTACAGTATCGGCGGCTGGTAAACATTTCCTCAATCCCCTGCACCTTCCTTGAGTTAATCATTGACGCCCTAATCTCAGGTGGACGAGAAGAAGAGGAGCCAGAAGACGAAAAGTTCCTGAGCACTCAGCACCTCATCATGTTCCTACTGTTGGTGGCCGCTCTTCTGGGGACTGTTGGTAAGTGGAATTATCATCGTTTCATAGGACCTCAAGGTGTTGCAAAACTTCAACTCCCAGCATGCCCGGACAGCCAACGGCTGTCCGGGCATGCTGGTAGTTGAAGTTTGGCAACATATGGAGTCTACAGTTTAGGGACCACTGACTTAGGGGCTTCAAGAACTGTGCGTTTTTTGGTCCTTCTCTTAACCATCATGGGCAGCATTGACTCTCGTCAACCGGACATTATAACAAGTATGGTAATACCTACAGTATCTGTTCGGTAGGGAAGTTTGTATTGTTTCCCTCAAGCCGTCTTTGTTTCACCCTAGTGGATGGACGCTCCTACAACCGGATTATTGGAGGTAACGAGTGTAAGCCGAACTCTCAGCCGTGGCAGGCCAGCCTCCACTATTTTGACCAGCACGCTTGTGGAGGAGTCCTGATAGACCAAAACTGGGTCCTGACAGCTGCACATTGCCAACTACCGTAAGTGGCCACCATCTCCGGTCAGGACAGGATCGTAGCATTGAACAAATTCCAGGACAAGGGTGCCTCATTCCATCCTGGTAGCTTATTACACCTTAAAGGGGAGCTCTGGTGGGAAAAAAAAATTCAAATCAATTGGTTCTAGAAAATTATACAGATTTGTAAATTACTTCTATATAAAAATCTTAATCCTTCCAGAATTTATCAGTTGCTGTATGCTCCACAGGAAGTTGTGTAGTTCTTTCCGGTCTGACCACAGTGCTCTCTGTTGCCAACTCTTTTTATGTTAGGAACTTTCCAGAGGAGAAGCAAACCTCTCCTGCTCTGGACAGTTCCTGACATGGACACAGGGGCCAGCAGAGAGCACCTTGGTCAGACTGGAAAGGACTACACAACTTCCTCTGTAGCATACAGTTTAACTTTCTGGCACCAGTTAGGTTAAAAAAAAATTCCCCTCCGGAAGATCGCTTTAAGGCTCTAGCAGTTGGTCTTTTTTTGGGGGTAATACATATCACTAGTATGTAGGCATCTTATAAAGAATATGTGGGCACCGTATGGCAGTATTATTTATGCAGAGTTTGACACACTTTATAATGTATAATTAAAGGGGTTATCCAGGAACAGAAAAACAGAACTAATTTCTTTTTTTTTTTAAACAGCTCCATGTCTGTCCCAAGGTTGGGTGTGGTATTACAGCTTGGCTCCATTCACTTCAATGGAGACAACCTGGAGACAGACGGGGAGCGTTTAAAAAAAAAAAAGAAATTAGTTCTGTTTTTCTATTCCTGGATAACTCCTGTAAGGAAGCAGCGGTTTTTAAATTTTTAAAATTTTTGCATTTTCATTTTATCGTTCTCACTTTTTCATTTTATCGTCCTTAACTCATTGTACATGGCAACACTCGCTATACTGCAAAATGTATGCCTCCGATGCCCCGAGGGGTTTTATTCTCTTCTACTATACATTTTTAATCCAATTCATAATATTTGTTACCATGTTATTTATACCATATAACATATAACAATATGGAAGGTCAGAGTTATATGATGAATGGAGCCTCCCTTTGAATGGATACTTTCTTATTCTGGAATTTCTTTTGCTCCTCAGGAGTCTGCAGATTCGCCTCGGAGACCATAATATAGAGGAGTATGAAGGCACCGAGCAGTTCACCTATGCTGAGAAGATATGTCCTTACCCAGGATTTGACCCCGTCACCTATAACAATGACATCATGTTGCTGAAGCTGCCGTCTCCCGTCACCCTCAATGACAACGTTCAGATCATCCCCCTTGGCTGCCCACTACCTCGTGATGGAACCCAGTGCCTAGTCTCAGGGTGGGGGTCCACCACCAGCCCCGAGGGTAACAAGCTCCATAGAATGGCTGATAATGCTTCTTCCTGTACAACCTGACAGTCATCTTTTGCTTTCTTCTCCAATGCTCCCTATTAACCTCCTCTGTCTACATCAGTGTTTCCTAATCAAAGTGCCTCCAGCTGTTGCAAAACTACACCTCCAGCTGCTATGATGCCTCTAGCTAAAGGCTTTATCTTTATTGCACACCTTTATAAGCAGCAGCATATAGGACATTATAGAGTAGTAATGAGCAGTGTAAGTTGGGAATCCAGCTGGGAAGAAATATAACACTTACTAGAGATTTCAGCATTCTCTCTTTGTCTCTTTTTCCCTCTCCAGACACTTTTACCCCTTACTTCTCTTGTATGGGCAGTTGTAACCTGATCCCTCAGTGAGCTGACCCATTTTGAGATGGTTTGGAGTAGTTTTTGCAGAGTGAAAGTTTCAGATGTGGGGAGCAGGAAAGGAGCCTGATAAGGGGAAAAAGAGGCATTTTACTCTTATGAGATATGTTACAAACAATTTGTACTTACTTGCTTGTGCTGTGGATTTATGCAAAAATATGCTTAAAGTGGACCTGTCGGCATGTTTTATATAAAGGGTATAAAGTAAAGGCAAGGATGGCTGTATAGCGCTATTCACCCTAAATCCGTACTTACCTCTTATTAGTTAACTGACTCCTCTGGCGGGAAGAGTTTTAAAAAGATATGCAAATTTGGCTTTGGAGGAGAGGCGGGATTAGAGTACAGTCTAATAACTGTCAATTGGGGGGGGGGATTTGAGGAGGTGATCAACACACAGAGGGAAGTAACTAACTGGTTAAGGGGCGGATCGGTGTGGGGCTCTAGTAACCAAGGGGAACGCCCAATGGGCTCCAAAGCCTAATTTGCATATCTTTCTAAATTCTGATATCTCAGCGCTGGAGGGGGCAATTACTTTAAGGGAGATCTGTACGGATTCAGGGTCCACAGTCCTATCAACAAGAACCTCCACATTATTCTTTAAGAGCCTATGCTATGCATTAGTAGTGTCATCTATCAAGGTCAACCAGGACTGCAGCATAGTCATCTTCGTCATCACTGAACACAGTCTAAAGATAACCCCCCCCCCCCCCCATAAAGAACCTTCCTTCATGCAGCCATATAACACATGTCCCGTTTCTTCTCCATGCAGGAAGCTTTCCGGCTGCGCTGCGCTGTGTGAACGTGGAGCTCACGGCTGACAGTGTCTGTAGTGAAGCCTATCCTGGTGAGATAACTGAGAACATGCTGTGTGCTGGAGTATCGGCCGGAGGGAAGGACACCTGTCAGGTAACGGTTCAGAGAAAACATCTGTGCTCTGATCTTGTGGGAGGCACTGAGATTATGAGTTGGGGCTGTATGTGTTAGGGCATGATGGGAGTAGGAGGGGAATGGAGACCATAGAAGCCATTTAGAAGTCTCTTGTCCATATAGATTACATACGTTTGATTCTCTTACAGGGCGACTCTGGGGGACCCCTGGTGTGTAATTCCCAGCTGAGCGGAATCACTTCTTGGGGTAACATTCCGTGTGCCGTAGCCAACCGCCCCGGTGTATATACCAGAGTGTGCAACTACCTGGACTGGATCCAAGCCACAATTGCAAATGGCGACTGTCTCCCATAATGGAAGCCAATCGCAGGGGCAATTTGAACCAGCATCTAACCCATTGGAGACCCTCTAAGACCTTCTGAATACTGAACTTTTACGAATCTTATTCTTAAAGTCTTACGATCCACTTTTTTCTGGATTTTCCAGTGTTACTTGAGATCTCAATTAACCTCTCTGCAAAACTCCCCAATTTTTTTTTTAATCTTAAATTCAAGGCTGCTCAACCACAATTTGATATTAAATCCGGCTTTCTTTGTTTCTTCATTTTCCAATATATTGTTAGAGATCTGCTTTTTCTGATGCAGAGCTCCAAATCCAGTGTTTGGGCTCCCTGAGGCCACCACTAGGGGGAGCTGAGAAGCATACCGCATACAGTTTGTTTATTGAAGTCAATTATACCACAGTATGCAGTGAACTCCTAAGCTCCCTCTGGTGGCAGCTATAATAAAATCATGTGAAAATATGACACTACAACACTAAGTGACACCTTTAACTATATATATATATATATATATATATATATATATATAGAAGAAGGTGGTGGGAGTTTTTTATATATATATATATATATATATATATATATATATATATATATATATCAACACAGAATGTTAGAATGACATTTCAAAGCCAAGGATACATTTATATACAAATTAACTCAATAAATGAAACATGCTATTAGATGCATTGTAGCTGTCAATTATTTTATTATTTACTTTCTGCTTATTTGGAGTATTCAATACTAAGCTGGTCACATGACTTTGGGGTTAGGCTTAAAGGGGCACTCTGCCCCTAGACATCTTATCCCCTGGGTTCTCCTGCTGGGGACCCCCGCGATCTCGGCTGCAGCATCCCAGACATCCGGTGCACGGAGCGAACATCACGGTCATGCCCTGCTCATGGCGTCGAGGCCACACCGCCTCAATGCAAGTCTATGGGAGGGGGGCGTGACGGCCATCACGCCCCCTGCCATAGACTTGCATTGAGGGGACGAGGCCGTGACGTCACGAGCCTCCGGCGCTGAACCTGATCTTCAAAGCGAACACCGGGTGCAGCAGGGAGATCGTGGAGGTCCCCAGCGGCAGAACCTTCGTGATCAGACATCTTATTTCCTATCCTTTGGATAGGGGATGTCTAGGGGTAGAGTACCCCTTTAACATAATGCAGTGTATCCCAATCAGTGTGCCTCTAGCTGTTGTAAAACTACAACACTGACATAATGATTGGTCATGGATTGATCTGCCACAGTGCATCCACCCAATGGATAGTTTGGGGTATCGATGCGGAAACATCTTTAAGAAAATAATAAGACTGACACAAGGCTAACTTGAAACTTTGTATTGCATATAAAAATACAACCATGCATAACATAACAAAAGAGTGAGGTATAGTATAGCACAAAATCAGACAAATCCAATGTATATATAGGTCTCACCCATCCACAAACACGCCTGCGGCCTACCAAATCTTCGCCATAGCAGCTGTTGGGTACCTTCAGTTGGTGCACTTTGAATTGATACGTCCTGCTCCACAACGTTACTTGGAGTAGGCTAAAACTCTCAATATGTCTGCAAATGGATCGTAAGGTTAATATTCTAATATTTCTACTAACTATATTACTGAATCTAAAGTTTTTTTTTATCGGTATGTGAGTTCAGGCTGCCCTGTTGTGGGGCAGGGAAGAAGGGTTCCAGGCTTTTCCTTACACAAGCTGTAAGTCGGGTTAGTTCAGGTTTAAAGGGGTACTCCAGTGGAATTTTTTTTAAATCAACTGGTGCCAAAAAGTTACACAGATTTGTAAATGATTTCTATTTAAAAATCTTAATCCTTCCAGTACTCATCAGCTGCTGTATGTCCAGAGGAAGTTGAGTTGTTCTTTTCTGTCTGACCACAGTGCTCTCTGTTGACACCTCTGTCCCTTTCAGGAACTGTCCAGAGCAGGAGAGGTTTGCTATGTGGATTTGCTCCTACTCTAGACAGTTCCTGATACGGACAGAGGTGTCAGCAGAGAGCACTGGAAGTCAGACTGGAAAGAACTACACAACTTCCTCTGGAAGGATTAAGATTTTTATATAGAAGTAAATTACACATCTGTTAACTTTCTGGCACCAGTTGATTTAAAAAAAAAAAAAAAAAAAAAACACTCCACTGGAGTACCCCTTTAAGTTCTCCTCACTGATCTCATAGGCTGCTACCAGCACTATATCTTGTTTAACCTGCTAGCAGATTCCTCTCAGCTGTTGCAGCACTCTTTGAGCCAGGCTACTCTGTTTCTTGTCTCTCCACTTGCTCTGCTGGAAGTGAAAAATCCAATATGGCTAGGAGCACATGTGCACAAAACATCTTGCTCCCCAGCTTTAGTCACTGCTTAGTTTATTTGCTTATGCAGTCCACCATCTACTGGACACTTCATGTAATTGAAGGATAAAACACAATCTCAGGGATATATTTAGTCATTTTGTTCTGAACGCTGGGTGTGGGCTGCGGGGGTCTTGATGTCACGGCCACACCCCTCAAGACATCATGCCACGCCCCCTCCCATAGACTTGCATTGAGGGGGCATTGTGTGGCATCACAAGGGGCGTGGCAGTGACATCATGACACCCGCAGCCCGCACCCGGCGTTCGGAACAAAATTTTCTGAATGCTGGGGCAGTGGAGTACCCCTTTAACAACCATCACTATCAATAGTAAAGTATCTAACATGAGACAAAAACATGAGGGAAGCTTTAGCACAATCATTGGAGAAAACTGCTGCCCCATGTGACACTCATGACCTTCATGACCTCAAGAAGACAACGCCCTTCTCTGAAAACGGTCACCCTGGTGATCAGCTGATCGTCTGAGATCCGACTTCTGAGACCCCGAGCGATCAACTGTGATAAGGCTCCGGATCTTAAAGTGGGGGTCACCCGTATTATGTCAATTTTCCTAAAGGGGTTGTCTTTTAGGACCCGATTCCAAAATGTATACAAATTTGGTCCAAACTGATGCAAATGAAAAAATGGAGCAGCTTCCCATGGTAACCCATTACGATTCCAGCTCAAAGCCCTTTCTTAAAGGGGTAACCTGGTGGATTTTTTTTTTTAAATCAACTGGTGCCAGGAAGTTAAACAGATTTGTGAATTACTTCTATTTAAAAATCTTAATCCTTCCAGTACTTATCAGCTGCTGTACACTACAGAGGAATTTCTTTACTTTTTTTTTATTTCCTTTCTGTCTGACCACAGTGTTCTCTGCTGACACCTCTGTCCATTTCAGTAACTTTCCAGAGCAGCAGAGGTTTGCTATGGGGATTTGCTCCTACTCTGGACAGTTCCTGACATGGACAGAGGTGTCAGCAGAGAGCACTGGGGTCGGACAGAAAGGAAATTCAAAAAGAAAAGAACTTCCTGTGGAGTATACAGCAGCTGAAAAGTCCTGGAAGGATTAAGATTTTTAAATAGAAGTAATTTACAAATCTGTCTAACTTTGTGGCACCAGGTGATTAAAACATTTTTTTCCCCACCGGAGTACCCCTTTAAATGAAAGCCGCAAACTTTCCTTCCCACCAGTTTGGATCAGTCCCTCCCGACGTGTTTCTTTCTTTTGTGGCAGCAGCAGTAATATCCACAGATTGTGAGCAACAGAACCGCGACAAGGTCCTTCCCAAGTCTGTTGAAAAATACTGGTGGAGCTCTGCCCGGCTCCGTGCACATACACAGTACATTGTACACATCAAAAATTATGTATCACGTGTATGTAAAATAATACTTACCCCTTACAGCTGGTCCTATGTGCAGAGATTCAGATCCATTATACAATCCATATCAATCCTACAATAAACTAAACCGCCACATCATACAAACATATGGACAAGGATACAATTCCATACTTACACATATGGCAACAAGTCATCAATAAGTCATCCGTGTGTCATTGTTATTCAATTTAGATATTTTTTAAATATTTTTGCTTATATTTAAATTCCATTCTTTGTTTCACAATTGCACATATTTAGTAATTTTAGTGTAAAAAAACTAAAATAAAATAAAAAAATTACTTTTTTTTTCTTAATTTTTATTTTAAGCTTATTATTATTATTATTTTTTTTTTAAATGTTATTTTATTATATATGATTTCCAGTGATGACGAGAATTCAGAAGCATTTATTGATTTTTTAAGCTATCTATGAACATTTTTATGTTGCTTATGTTTTATAACTTTAAATTATTTACTATTGTGGTGTCACAAAACGAGTATATAGTGTAATCAAGAAAATGTTGGCGGCGCAGGGTTTACAGTAAAAAATGTTGGTGGTTAGAGAGTGATGATGTCACATAACGAGGTCCTAGAGTCCATACAGCAGTCAGTCTGTGATTGGATGATGATGTCACAAGGTGAGGGCGGTGAGGTCATACAGTATATACAGCAGGTCAGTCTGTGATTGGATGATGATGTCACAAGGTGAGGGCGGGGAGGTAATACAGTATATACAGCAGGTCAGTCTGTGATTGGACGATGATGTCACAGGGTCAGAGCAGTGAAGTCATAGTCTATACAGCAGGTCAGTCTGTGATTGGATGATGATGTGATGATGTCACAAGGTGAGGACAGTGAGGTCATACAGTATATACAGCAGGTCAGTCTGTGATTGGATGATGATGTCACTAGGTGAGGGCGGTGAGGTCATAGAGTGTATACAGCAGGTCAGTCTGTGATTGGATGATGATGTCACAGGGTGAGGGCAGTGAGGTCATAAGTCTATACAGCAGGTCAGTCTGTGATTGGATGATGATGTCACAGAGTGAGAGCAGTGAGGTCATAAGTCTATACAGCAGGTCAGTCTGTGATTGGATGATGATGTGATGATGTCACAAGGTGAGGACAGTGAGGTCATACAGTATATACAGCAGGTCAGTCTGTGATTGGATGATGATGTCACTAGGTGAGGGCGGTGAGGTCATAGAGTGTATACAGCAGGTCAGTCTGTGATTGGATGATGATGTCACAGGGTGAGGGCAGTGAGGTCATAAGTCTATACAGCAGGTCAGTCTGTGATTGGATGATGATGTCACAGAGTGAGAGCAGTGAGGTCATAAGTCTATATAGCAGGTCAGTCTGTGATTGGATGATGATGTCACAAGGTGAGGGCAGTGAGGTCACACAGTCTATACAGCAGGTCAGTCTGTGATTGGATGATGATGTCACAAGGTGAGGGCAGTGAGGTCATAAGTCTATACAGCAGGTCAGTCTGTGATTGGATGATGATGTCACAAGGTGAGGGCAGTGAGGTCACACAGTCTATACCGCAGGTCAGTCTGTGATTGGATGATGATGTCACAAGGTGAGGGCAGTGAGGTCATAAGTCTATACAGCAGGTCAGTCTGTGATTGGATGATGATGTCACAAAGTGAGGGCAGTGAGGTCACACAGTATATACAGCAGGTCAGTCTGTGATTGGATGATGATGTCACAAGGTGAGGGCAGTGAGGTCATAAGTCTATACAGCAGGTCAGTCTGTGATTGGATGATGATGTCACAAGGTGAGGGCAGTGAGGTCACACAGTATATACAGTAGGTCAGTCTGTGATTGGATGATGATGTTCCAGGATGTCCCATATATCAGCACAGACACAACATACAGAGAAAACATGTCACATGACCATAACACGTACACGTAATATAAAAAGATAACATGTAATATAATTATTTTCTTTCTTTTATGTATCATATGTCTATATGTGATTGATATAAAACACCAGCCAAAGAAATGTCCTTATCGTATATAGTATTGTGTAGTATTTACCTATAATTGACCTATTCTACCGATTATTTACCTATAATCCCGTTGGCGTCTTGAGGGAGTGCCGTGTCCACCCTAAACACCCAGCGGCCGGCGAGGTTGACGTTACTGGTGGATGATATATTAATAATGTCGGCAGAGAGAGAACCTGGGATCTGGTAATAACCAATTTTGTTTCCGCTATTAACCCCGGCCTGTGAGGGTGAAAACAAATATAAGGTTATAATGATATTGATAACATCTCTGACATTATGGGACGTGCTGAGTCTGCGGGGACTGGACTGGAGACGTGACGTCACACCACGCCCCCTCCATTCATGTCTATGGGAGGGGGCGTGATGGCCGTCACGCCCCCTCCCATAGACATGAATGGAGGGGGCGTGGCGTGGCATCACGAGTGGGCGTGGCGTGACGTCATGTCTCCAGTTCCGGAAACATAAAGCTTTCTGAGACTGGAGGCGCAGCCAGGCATAAAATGCGGGTGCTGCACAGAGATCATGGGGGTCCCAGTGGCGTTCCCCCTGTGGGAAAATACATTCTTCTTACAATTAAACTTCTCCATTGGACCACCTCTTCCGCAAGACCACCCCCTTATCCAGACTAGATTTCTTGTGACCGATTCTAGTCCCTTTATCTTTGAGAAGGACATCTCATTTCCTAAAAGTAAATTTTGTGAGATCTTCTAAAAAAAATGGTTTTACTGCATATGACCCTCTATGCTTTCTAAATAAAAGTCTGCCAATCCTGCTACTGTATGTCTCTGTCCCCTGAGGAAGCTGTCTTTATGGCGAAACATGTCGGGGACAGGTTGTCCTTAATAATAATTAAAGGAGATATCCAGCCAAAAGTGGTAACAAAATAAAAACTTAAAGGAGTACTCCGCCCCTAGACATCTTATCATAAGATGTCTGATCGTGGGGGTCCCACTGCTGGGGACCCCCGCGATCTCTCCTGCAGCACCATGTATCATCTGCTGCACAGGGCAAACTTCGCTCCATGCCTGATGACGGGCGATATAGGGGCCGGAATATTGTGACGTCACCACTCCGCCCCCTCGATGCAAGTCTATGGAAGGGGGCCCCTTTGGATAGGGGATAAGATGTCTAGGGGCAGAGTACCCCTTTAAGATACAAGATAAATACATGCTCACCATGACTCTCCACAAGGCATCGCAGCTGATTTGTTTTAAAATCGGACCCCCATAGTCCCCATAAACATCCTTTGTAAATGATGCTCAAAAAAACTACACAGACCATGAGCCCCTGCGCTTGTTTCCTGTGTGAGCTACAGGGAGGGGCTGCCGTCAGAGAGCGAGCAGTAAATATAGACAAGGGAGGTGTCTGTGCTTCAGCCAATCATGGATGATCACAAGCAGCACACTGAAGCTCAGCTCTCTGACCTGAGGAGAAAGGAGTGTGACGTGTTGTCTACTGTAGACGCTAGTAATCATGTGTGATAAGATCTACTGGACTTCCTGTCTGGAGGAAAATCTGAGAGATGCAGGGTATGTACTCAGCAAAGATTACAAGTCACATATTACATAACGATGTTATATAACTTTAATATGTGCAGCTATATACAGGTAATTTCATTTGGCTAGAGTTCTCCTTTAATTATTTTAATGAATCTGATATACTGGCTCAGGCTTCAGAGTGCGAGCAGTGAATATAGATAAGGGAGGTGTGTGCCTCAGCCAATCAGGGACGATCACATGCAGCACACTGAAGCTGGGCTATCTGACCTTAGCTGGAGAGAGTGTGATGTGTCGCTTACTGTAGTCATTAGTCATCATGTGTGATAAGATCTACTGGACTTCCTGCCTGGAGGAAATTTCCCTTAGCTGGAGTTCTTCTTAATTTTTTTTTATGAATATGATATAGTGGCTCATAATACTAGTGGTTGAAAACCTGGATACCAACCTACTAATAGTGAATGTGAACAGAGCTTTACTATTGCACATGGTTGGGATGGCTTTGGTGGATTGGCTGCAGAACATCTGGTACTTACCAAAGCTGGGGTCCCTCCAGTTCCTTTACTGTCCCCCCCGCTAGATTTCCCAGTAGTCCACAGAATACTCCCATAGTTGAACATAACAAAAGTAAGACTTCCATCAGAGCACAAGACAGACTGGAATGTGTTGTTCACCTGCCAATACAAAATACGAGGTCAGATCAATGCTAGACGCGACCATTATTGTAATATTCATGACTAACCGAGACCTGGCTGGTGGTCATTAAGGAGGGACCCGTCCTCATGTGATAGGATAAGGTAGATCAGGGGTCTGCAAAACATTGGAGCTACAGTCTGCACTGGACCAATTGACATGAATGGGAAAGTTTTCTGGGTATGCTCTGGGACCTGTGCATAGGTCATTCCTTAGGGAGGGGGAGATTGAGCTGTGAGCATCATCTATTGTCTTTTGTATCCACTAGTGTCACCTCTCACCGCACTCCTGCGTGTGATGATAAGGAGGAGACTGATGGGAAGTGATCAGTACAGAACAGGAAGTCTCAGATTAGTTTTAGCCCTAGTGGCCAGAATGGAAACTGCAAAATAATTTTATGATAGGAATAGTAATACGGAATCAGGGCTGGTGCAAGGATTTTTGCCACCCTATGCAAAAGCTAATTTTGCCGCCCCCATCAAGAGGGCGCTCTTTGCGGCTGCCTATGTTGCCTATAGGCAGAGTCGGCCCTGTATGGAATGTATGTTCTAAGGCAGTGTATTCCAACCAGGGTGCCTTCAGCTGTTGCAAAACTACAAATCCCAGCATGCCCGGACAGCCTTCGGCTGTCCGGGCATGCTGGGAATTGTAGTTTTGCGACGGCTGGAGACACACTGGTTGGAAAACACTGTTCTAAGGAAGCAGATAGCACTGAAGGGAGTCTATATGAACTGACCCCAAGGGGTTGAGTCCATTGGGTGCTACTTGGATGACCCTGAGACTTAAGGCCATGACCTCACTGCCTTCACCCTGTGACATCATCAATCATAATGTCTTCTGATGATATCAGATAAGAAGATAGAAATACCATAGATTGATCTGTAGATCCGTAATACGTCACATTGTGCCAGGTAGCTATAAACACCAAGGTGGCAGAGAAGGTCGGGAGGCTGAAGTAAGAACGGATGTCAGAGGTCGCCTGGCCGAGGAGAGCCGAGTCCACGCTCTGCCGGTAATAGATAGTACCCGCGATCTGGTTATTTACGTCCGCCCAAAATGGAGCTAAGAAGGGGTTACCGTCCACCACCGGCAGATCTTTTGGGGTGTAAGTGGAGATTAGGGCCTTAAAGGACAGCAAGCCATTGTTATTTACCTGTAAGAGAACAGAGAGAAGTCAGGAGGCTTTCTAGATATCTCATATCTATCTATCTATCTATCTATCTATCTCATATCTATCTATCTATCTATCGCATATCTATCTATCTCATATCTATCTATCTATCTATCGCATATCTATCTATCTCATATCTATCTATCTATCTATCTCATATCTATCTATCTATCTATCTATCTCATATCTATCTATCTATCGCATATCTATCTATCTATCTATCTATCTATCTATCTATCTCATATCTATCTCATATCTATCTATCTATCTCATATCTATCTATCTATCTATCTATCTCATATATATCTATGTCATATCATATCTATCTATCTATCTCATATCTATCTATCTCATATCTATCTATCTCATATCTATCTATCTCATCATATCTATCTATCTATCTATCTCATATCTATCTATCTATCTATCTCATATCTATCTCATATCTATCTATCTATCTATCTATCTCATATCTATCTATCTATCTATCTATCTATCTATCTATCTATCTTCTTTTTATGTATTAGCCAATCCTTTATTACTCACATACAGTGAAGATGAGACGTTCCCGAACACTATAATACTAGAATTAAGATAAATCAGAGGGGAGGAGCCGTCATCCGCCTTTACATTGACCTCATCGCCCGCGGTTCCATATGGGTAGAGAAGACCTTGGGGTCAGAAGATTTATAGTTATATATATATATATATATATATATATATATATATATAGAGGCCATAATACTGACGTATCCATTGTATTTCTGACATCTCTTTACTTACTTGTGGCTGAAGATCTTTCTGGCAGCGGAATAAATGTAACTAAAAAAGGAAAGCGCTTTGTTATTTCACATCGGGGCAGAAATCACATACAGGGTTAATTCAATTATTTATCATGTTCCATGTATGACCACAGGGGGCGATAGAGAGAATGCCATTTTATATAAATACAGTATAAAGGTGAAATGTATGGGTGTCCTATTGGATGTTTATTGTAACCTTTCCTTTAAATGCTAGGACAGCAGATAGGTATAGTAATACGACTTACCTAGAGCAATGACAGTGATGGCGGCAGAGATGTCCATTGATAGCTCTGGGGTCAACACTCATCTACTAAGACAAGAAGAAAAAGGCTCAGACTATTTACATCAGTGGTCTCCAAAATGTGGTTTGCTAGCTGTTGCAAAACTACAACTCCCAGCATGCCCGGACAGCCGTTGGATAGATAGATAGATAGATAGATAGATATGAGTAAGATAGATATGAGATAGATAGATATGAGATAGATAGATAGATATGAGATAGATAGATAGATATGAGATAGATGTGAGATAGATAGATATGAGATAGATAGATATGAGATAGATAGATATGAGATAGATGGATATGAGACAGATAGATAGATATGAGATAGATGTGAGATAGATATGAGATAGATAGATATGAGATAGATAGATAGATAGATATGAGATAGATGTGAGATAGATAGATATGAGATAGATAGATAGATATGAGATAGATATGAGATAGATAGATATGAGATAGATAGATATATAGATAGATATGAGATTGATAGATAGATAGATATGATATAAATATATATATATATAGATAGATAGATATGAAATAGATAGATATGAGATAGATAGATATGAGATAGATAGATAGATAGATATGAGATAGATATGAGATAGATATGAGATAGATAGATAGATATGAGATAGATAGATATGAGATAGATAGATAGATATGAGATAGATAGATAGATAGATAGATAGGTGGATAGATATGAGATAGATAGATATATATGAGATAGATAGATATGAGATAGATAGATATGAGATAGATAGATATGAGATAGATATGAGATAGATATGAGATAGATATGAGATAGATATGAGATAGATAGATATGAGATAGATATGAGATAGATAGATATGAGATAGATAGATAGATAGATAGATAGATATGAGATAGATAGGAGATGGATAGATAGATATGAGATAGATATAATACCATTTTGCCATTTGATGGTTGTATAGAAATCTCAGTCGTATTCACTGATGATGAGTGAATCGGATCCATGAATAGAATATATAATATAATTCGCTGTATCTCACCTGTGCTCTATGCCCTGTGCATCGTACAATGGCCTCATCCCCTCCTGCTCCGTCTTTTATACTGTCTGGTTGTGCGTATACATTTCTGGCCGGTCTTCATTCCGTTCTGCCTTTGTCGGCGGAGCATCTCGCAGCTTCTTCTAGTGACTTCATGAGTCTTTATCTGATTCTTTATCATTCTCAAGAAAAATGTCAAGTGTGTTGTCCTCACGCAAATACCGGAGATGATCCCATGTTAGACATGACCCTTCCCCAGCCAACATGTATATATACAGACCATAGACACAGAGAATGTTCTCTCGTCATATCATTGAAATGAGCTTAATAGGTCAAAAATTAGACTACATTTTCCTACTAGAGAGCGTCAAATCCTGTGCATAGACATCTAATAACATAATACAGTATTTCATTCACTTATAGCCACCACAAGGGGGAGCTCACTACATAGTCTTTGGGCTGCGGCCCTGGGGTTTAGTAATTATTTTACTTACCAGTTTACACCCTCTTTGTGGACAACACCAGTAATAGGAGTATTTCCAATGCAGCCCCCCATTGGCTCATAACCATGGTGGTCAGGACAAAGAATTACAGGCAGCCTGGAGGGAGAACGCCAAAGGCTTCCAAAGAGTGGTGGGCTCGAGATGGCCGATAGACAGGAATTAAAGAGTTGTATAAAGGTTGAAATGTTACTGGGAGGTATTCTAGTGGGTATTCAAGGGACAATTGTCTGATCAGGGGGGGGGGGGGGGCAGAGATCTTAGCAAAGGGTCCCATGGAGCGGTGGGGTTGGCACGAGTTCCATGGATTGTCTATGGGAGTGCCGGAGATATATGGCATATGTAACAGTTTATCAGTTAATAACGTATCATTCCAATAATATCAATTAATAATTATCCAAAATCTAATCTAATAAACGTATCAGTGGAAGAGAAAGGTGATGTCTGTTAACTATAAAGGAAAGTATACTTAGCGATTGTCTGAGCTAGTGATTGTGAAGTATACAAGTGAGGGTAAGTATACAAGTGAGTGTAAGTATACAAGTGAGAGGGACTTAAAATTAAGGGGATTTAATTTCAGGGAGTTTAATTGAAAATTTTTTTTTTTTTTACTGTTCATTTTTGCAATCCCCAAATCTAGTATGGCCTCTATGTTGGGAAAGGAAGTCCAGTGTGCATCTTGCACAATGTATGCAATCCGTGAACAGCAGTTTGTGGGTGCATATTGTTGTGGGAGTTGTGTGCGAGTTGTTCATTTGGAAGCCCAGATATTGGATCTAGAGGAGCAACTGGCAACAATGAGACGCATTGACAACCTGGAGAGGAGTCTCCTGTTCACTGAGCAAGAACTCTCTGGGTATAGTGGGACAGAGGTGCAGGACAGTCAGGCAGTTAGCTGGGTTACAGTTAGAAAACGGGGTAGAGGGAAAAGTGTCAGGGAGGCTAGTCCTGATCTGGACACCCCCAACAAGTTTGCCCAGTTAAGGTGGCTTAGTGGTTAGCACTGCTGCCTTGCAGTGCTGGGGACTTGGGTTCAAATCCCACTGAGGACAACAATAAATAAAGACTTATTATAAGGGCAGCTGTGTGGCTTAGTGGTTAGCACTACTGCCTTGCAGTGCTGGGGACTTGGGTTCAAATCCCACTGAGACCAACAATAAATAAAGACTTATTATAAGGGCAGCTGTGTGGCTTAGTGGTTAGCACTACTGCCTTGCAGTGCTGGGGACTTGGGTTCAAATCCCACTGAGGACAACAATAAATAAAGACTTATTATAAGGGCAGCTGTGTGGCTTAGTGGTTAGCACTACTGCCTTGCAGTGCTGGGGACTTGGGTTCAAATCCCACTGAAGACAACAATAAATAAAGTTTGCCCAGTTGTCAGATGAGGGGGAAGCCCTTTCAGAGCTAGCAGGACCAGGGGGGATATCTTCTCCAGAGATGGAGGAGTGCAGGACAGGCCAGACAGGGACTGGTAGACTCAATTATCAGGGGGACAGACAGGGTGACTGACAGGACCCAGCAGTCATGGTACATATTGGCACCAATGACAAAGTAAGAGGTAGGTGGAGTGACCTTAAAAATGATTTCAGGGACTTAGGCCACAAAATAATATTCTCTGAAATATTCCCTGTACCACGAGCCACATGGAGAGGCAGCAGGAGATCAGGGAGGTCAACAAGTGGCTCAGACTTAATAACAGGAATAATATAAAAAGCAACACAATGTAACAGACAAGGAAATTGTATCAGTTCAATTATGTATTAGAATGTTTGTATTATTAATATTTATTATTTGTTTTTGTAAATTATTTGGTGAAACTTAGAATATTTATTTGATATTTATTAGTTTATATTATTGTGTTTAATCTTAAAATTTCTGCTGCATTTACTCATCTTCTCGACAGGATGAAAAGTTTAATCTTTTTTTTTTCTTTTTGTAAAACAAATGTTTTATTTTCGTTTTTGTTACATTTTTTATTTTTTGTCTTCACACATTTTATAAATGTTTTCATTCAGTAAAGAATGGAATTGAGCTGTGTCCTCACTAAAGAATTTTTCGGATTAGCTGACACGGATGTGGGCTGTCATGTAGGTGGTCACACCGGTTATATTTATCTATTCTGTATATATATATACAGTAGTTTACATTACAAAGAGTCATACTGTGTCATAACACACGTCTACAAAAAACAATTCTCACTTTGTAATCCTCAGTGTGTGATACATAAATTGTAGCCTAGAACAATAAAGTTATCACAATGTAAGAACACCAGCCAAAGGAAATCACCAGAACAAAAACCGCCATATGTACATATTACACAGGGAAAGTGATGAATCCACAATGTAGCATCAATACAATTGATGAAATATAATAAATACTTACACGTATCTCCGGGAACATGTTCAATAATGGTGATAAAATATGGGAAGGAACAATGGTGACAGTGATGTGCATGTATGAGGAGGAGTAATGGTGACAGTTAGAGATTAGCAAATTTTTGAAAATTTTGATTCGGCTAATACTCCTGTATGAGGAGGGGAGTGCTGGTAATATATGGTAGTTCTGTATGAGGAGGGGAGTGCTGGTAATATATTGTAGTTCTGTATGAGGAGGGGAGTGCTGGTAATATATGGGGGTGATGTATGAGGAGGGGAGTGCTGGTAATATATGGGGGTTATGTATGAGTAGGGGAGTGCTGGTAATATATGGGGGTGATGTATGAGGAGGGAAGTGCTGTAATATATGGTGGTGATGTATGAGGAGGTAGAGTGTTGGTTATATATGATGGTGATGTATGAGGAGACGGAGTGCTGGTTATATATGAAGAGGTGGAGTGCTGGTAAAATATATGGTGGTGATGTGTGAGGAGGGAAGTTTTGGTAACATATTGTGGTAATGTATGAGGAGGGAAGTGCTGGGAACAGTGGTGATGTGGTGATGTATGAGGAGGGAAGCGTGGCTAACAGTGGTGATGTATGAGGAGGGAAGTGCTGGTAACAGTGGTGATGTATGAGGAGGGAAATGCTGGTAATATATGGGGATGATGTATGAGGAGGGAAGTGCTGGTAATATGTGGGGATGATGTATGAGGAGGGAAGTGCTGGTAATATTGTGGATGATGTATGAGGAGGGAAGTGCTGGTAACAGTGGTGATGTATGAGGAGGGAAGTGCTGGTAATATATGGGGATGATGTATGAGGAGGGAAGTGCTGGTAATATATGGGGATGATGTATGAGGAGGGAAGTGCTGGTAATATTGTGGATGATGTATGAGGAGGGAAGTGCTGGTAACAGTGGTAATATATGTGGAGAGGATTGTTGGTAACAGTGGTGATGTATGAGGAGGGAAGTGCTGGTAACAGTGGTGATGTATGTGGAGAGGAGTGCTGGTAACATGGTGATGTATAAGGAGAGAAATGCTGGTAATATATGGAGATGATGTTTGAGGAGGGAAGTGCTGGTAATATATGGGGATGATGTATGAGGAGGGAAGTGCTGGTAATATATGGGGATGATGTATGAGGAGGGAAGTGCTGGTAATATATGGAGATGATGTATGAGGAGGGAAGTGCTGGTAATATATGGAGATGATGTATGAGGAGGGAAGTGCTGGTAATATATGGGGATGATGTATGAGGAGGGAAGTGCTGGTAATATTGTGGATGATGTACGAGGAGGGAAGTGCTGGTAACAGTGGTGATGAATGAGGAGAGAAATGCTGGTAATATATATGGGGATGATGTATAGGGAGGGAAGTGCTGGTAATATACGGGGATGATGTATGAGGAGGGAAGTGCTAGTAATATATGGGGATGATGTATGAGGATGGTAGTGCTGGTAATATATGGGGATGATGTATGAGGAGGGTAGTGCTGGTAATATATGGGGATGATGTATGAGGAGGGAAGTGCAAGTAACAGTGGTGATGTATGAGGAGGGAAGTGCTAGTAACAGTGATGTGAGAATAAAATTAAAACTGAATTAACCCTTCTCACCAACCTTTGTTCTCTGTAACACCTTCAGGTTGGAATTGGAATGCCCAGCGTCCCTTTATGTCCACATTCCCACTGGAGCCTATGTTGATGATCTCAGGAGACAGGGATCCCGGCAGCTTGTAGTATATGGAGCCATCATCATTGTTGAAACCAACCTGAGGAGCATGTAATCAACTTATAACATCTTCAATATAGATGGTGGATCACCTCATGTGGTCCTTAGGCTGGGGACATCATTGATTTTCTCTGCTTGACCTTATGGGACTTGATATGACTTCACATGGACAATTTGGTCCCTTAGTGAATTCCTTGGTCCTTCATTCCAATTTGTGTTCTCTAACCCCCAAATCGGCATTGACCATAGACACATAAAGGGGTACTCCACTGGCCAGCGTTCCGAACAATTAGTTCCGGACGCTGTGAGCGCACTGCGGGGGTCCAGTAAATGTTCTGAACGCTGGCAAGGGGAGTACCCCTTTAAAGGAGGAATATTGAAAGGGGGACTCCAGTGGAAAAAAAAAATATTTCCAAATGAACTGGTGCCAAAAAGTTATACAGATTTGTAAAACTCTTCTACATAAAAAAACGTAACCCTTCCAGTACTTCTCAGCTGCTGCATGCTCCACAGGAAGTTGTGTAGTTCTTTTCTGTCTTCCTGTGTCAGTAACTGTCCAGAGCAGGAGAGGTTTGCTATGGGGAATTGCTCCTGCTCTGGACAGTTCCTAAAATGAACAGAGGTGTCAGCAGAGAGCACTGTGGTTAAACTGGAAAGAACTACACAACTTCCTGTGGAGCATACAGCAGCTGATAAGTACTGGAAGGATTAAGATTTTTATATAGAAGTAGTCTACAAATCTGTTTAACTTTCTGGCACCAGTTGATTGGAAAATGTTTATTTCCCACTGGAGTACCCCTGTGATGTTTTTTTCTATATAAATATGGATCTCACCAGTGCTGCGTTCCCACCAGTTCCAGTCCTTTCATCCCCTCCACTGGATGTGCCCGTGGTCCACTGGATGGACTTGTAGTTGTACAGAACGTAGGTGGCAGACCAGTCTGTCATGAGGACAACTTGGAATGTGTTGACCTGAAGAGAAGGACAGGAAAACTTGTGACATCTCCGGAACCATCACGGTGACTTTCCTAAACATTTATGGGGCTCTCTGTTTTGGATAATCTCTATTGGTTAAAAGGATCCATTGACGATAAGCAGATCATAAAGGATCCTACTGCTGGGTCCCCAGTGATCAGTGGTGACCTGAGGAGACCGAGTAGTAAGGCCGGTGAAGTGAAAAAAACTGTGACCCGTAGCGAATGTGACCTGAGGTGCTGAGCTCAGCGCTCCCAGCTCTTCTCAGTGCTGATCGCTGTTATGGGGTTAGGGATTAGGGGTTGGGGTTAGAATTAGGGGTTTTGGTTAGGATTAGGGGCTATGGTTAGAGGTTAGGGACAGAATTAGTGATTAGGATTAGGGGTAAGAGTTAAGATTAGGGATTAGGGTTAGAATTAGGGAGGAAGGGTTAGGAAAAGGATTAGGGGTTAGGATTAAGGGTAAGGGATAGGATTAGAGTTAGGATTAGGTGTTAGGATTAAGTGTCAGAGTTAGGATTAGGGGTTAGGATCAGGGTAAGGAGTTAGAGTTAGGTTTACGATTAGGGGTAAGGGTTAGGATTAGGCGTTACAGTTAGGATTAGAGTTAGGGTTAGGATTTGGGGTTAAAATTAGGGGTAAGGGTTAGGATTAGGGATTAGGATTAGAGGTTAGGGTGGGAGAGGGAGACGGCTGTAAAGCAGAAAAGTGTGTCCCTGTGTGAGGGTCACTTTCCGCTACAGGGACACCGTTTTCTTCATTACACTAATATCTCCATCCCTATAGACGGATTTAAACCGATAGTGGATTTCGCCAGAACTCTGAGCAGGATCAATGGGGGAGATTTATCAAAACCTGTGTAGAGGAAGAGTGGTGCAGTTGCCCATAGCAACCAATCAGATCGCTTCTTTCATTTTTCACAGGTCTCTTTAAAAATGAAAGAAGCAATCTGATTGGTTGCTATGGGCAACTGCACCACTCTTCCTCTACACAGGTTTTGATAAATCTCCCCCAATGTTCTGGCAAAAAAATTTTGACTGGAATTTTCGGATAGAAATTCTTCCCGGAAAATTCTGCAGTGTGAATAGGTTAATAGTAAATAAAAACAAAAAAAACATTCACTCGCATTTTACAATCAGGCAGAAGCTGAATTCCGGTCGAAAATTCCGTAGTGCACCCAGTCCTAAAGGATTAAAGGACAACTCCAGATGAACCTACTTACCCCCTATCCACAGGACTGGGGACAAGTAGCTGATCGCGGGGGGTCTAATCGCTGGGACATTCGCCATCTCTGGAACGGGACCCTGGCGCTCAGTGAGGAGCTCAGCATTCGGGCATCTCCGGCGCCCCCGTAGTAATGAATGGAACCTGTGCTGTCTACCAGTAGACAACACGCACTCCTCACTGACAGCCGCGGTCCTGTTTCGGAGATCCAATCACTGGGACCCCCCTGTGGCTAGGGGATAAGTAAATTATGGCTAGAGTTCTCTATTAACCTTTTTCTTAAAAAAAAAATTTCCGTATAATTATATAGGTTGCCCATAGCAACCAATCAGATCACTTCTTTCATTTTTCAGAGGCCTTTTCAAAAGTGAAAGAAGAGATCTGATTGGTCGCTATGGGCAACTGGTCAACTTTTACTCTGCACAGATTTTGATAATTTTAAGACAGTGTTTTACCAACCAGTGTGCCTCCAGCTGTTGCAAAACTACAACTCCCAGCATGGGTGTTAATAGCACAAAGAACAAAGCCAGGACTCTTTCAAAGAAATTGGCTAACAGGGCGCTAAATCGGGTGCTTAATATCGCAATATGTGGCGCTTCTAATAAAGCAACAAAATAAAAAAAAAGTGGCGCTAAATTCTTGAATATCCAGGTCAGGGGGGTAAAATGCCATTAAAGGGGTACTCCCATGGAAAACTTTTTTTTTTAAATCAATTGGTGCCAGAAAGTTTTACAGATTTGTAAATTACTTCTATTAAAAAAATCTTAGTCCTTCCAGTACTTATTAGCAGCTGTATGCTTTTCTTTTTGGATTTCTCTTTCTGTCACGACCACAGTGCTCTCTGCTGAACTCTGCTGTCAATTTTAGGAACTTTCCATGACCGGAATAGGTTTGCTATGGGGATTTTCTCCTGCTCTGGACAGTTCCTAAAATGGACAGCAGAGGTCAGCAGAGAGCACTGTGGGTGTGACAGAAAGAGAAATCAAAAAAGAAAAGCATTTTCCTCTGTAGTATACAGCCGCTAATAAGTACTGGAAGGATTAAGATTTTTTTAATAGAAGTAATTTACAAATCTGTTTAACTTTCCGGCACCAGTTGATTTAAAAAAAAAAAAAAAAATTCCACCGGAGTACCCCTTTATTAGGAGTAATCCAGTGCAATAAAACTATCCACAGGATAGGGGATAAGTTTTAGATCGTGCAGGGGGGGGGGGGGGGGGGGGGGGGAGTCCAATTGCTGGGACCCCCTGCAATCTCCTGCATGACTCCCGCCTGTCCCCAGGAAGGGGGCGTGCCGACCCCCACAGAAAGTCACGGCCGATACGGATACATGGAAGGGGCGTGTCCGCTTCATGTGGGGTTGACACGCCCCTTTCCTGGGGACTGCTGGGGAGTCGTTCAGGAGATTCCGGGGGTCCCAGAGGTCAGACCCCCGTGATCTAAAACTTATCCTGTGGATAGTTTTATTACACTGGAGTACTCCTTTAACAGAGTATGCAGATTTTTGGGGGGGAAATAAAAACACCCCAAATGTCACAAAAAGACACAACAACATTATAGATGGTCTGCCTGCAAAAAATTACCGAAAAATTCTGCAGAAAACTCTGTGTGCAAAACCTGGAGCAGTGCATCCCAACCAGAGTGCCTCCAGCTGTGGTAAAACTACAACTCCCAGCATGCCCGGACAGCCTTTGGTTGTCCGGGCATGCTGGGAGTTGCAGTTTTGCCACAGCTGGAGGCACATTCGCTTTAGGCCAGGATTGAGGATACCCATTGAGGGCCATTTGACCTCACATCATGTGACCACTTGGGACAAAATAATACAAGGCCGACCCCCTATAGAGGTATAATAGAGACAATACCTTATGTGAGACAGATCCAAAATAACCCACTCTGTCCCACGTGGCTATGAAGACCCATCGGGCTGCAAATATTTTGCTTGGGAAGTAATTCCTGATATCACTTGATGCTCGATGCAGAAGATCCGGGTCAGCGCTCGCCCCGTAATATATGTCACCGGTCCTAGAATTATCCACATCGGCCCAAAATGGAGCCAACAAGGGAAATCCAAGATTTAGAGGAAGATTCTGGGGGCCAAAGCCTTTCATTGGTAACGAAAAAGAGAGGAGGCCATTGTTTATCACCTGATGGAGGAAGAGAGGACAAAAACAAAACGGTATATATTATACATACACAGTACCTATCAGAGAGTAATATCTATCTATCTATCTATCTAATATATATCTATCTCATATCTATCTATCTCATATCTATCTATCTCATATCTATCTATCCATCTGTCTATCTATCTATCCGTCTGTCTATCTATCTATCTATCCATCTATCCATCCATCTATCTTTCTTTCTTTCTATCTATCCATCCGTCCGTCCGTCCGTCCGTCCGTCTGTCTGTCTGTCTATCTATCTATCCGTCTGTCTATCTATCTATCCGTCTGTCTATCTATCTCATATCTATCTATCCATCTATCTATCCATCTGTCTATCTATCTATCTATCTATCTATCCGTCTGTCTATCTATCTATCTATCTATCCATCCATCTATCTATCTATCCATCCATCCATCCGTCCGTCCATCCGTCCGTCCGTCTGTCTGTCTGTCTATCTATCTATCTGTCTGTCTATCTATCTATCTATCTATCCGTCTGTCTATCTATCTATCTATCTATCTATCTATCTTTCTTTCTATCTTTCTTTCTATCTATCCAATATATTTAATCGATTATTATTTATATAAGAAATGTCTTCTCTATACTCACAAAAATAACAAAGTATTTCTTTCCGAATAGCGGCAGTCCATTAGGGATTGGCACGGGGGGTGATATTCCATCATCAGATTTGGGATTTAAAACATCGAGCCCGGCTCCATATGGATAGAGAAGACCTGCAGGAAGAACAAGACAACACCATTGGCTGTCCGCATGCTGGGAGTTGAGCCCACTGCTCTACAGCCATAGACTCTCCTGTACTAGAACATCGATGCTCAGATACTTGCTGAATACTCTAGAACATTGATGCTCAGATACTTGCTGAATACTCTAGAACATCGATGCTCAGATACTTGCTGAATACTCTAGAACATCGATGCTCAGATACTTGCTGAATACTCTAGAACATTGATGCTCAGATACTTGCTGAATACTCTAGAACATTGATGCTCAGATACTTGCTGAATACTCTAGAACATTGATGCTCAGATACTTGCTGAATACTCTAGAACATTGATGCTCAGATACTTGCTGAATACTCTAGAACATTGATGCTCAGATACTTGCTGAATACTCTAGAACATTGATGCTCAGATACTTGCTGAATACTCTAGAACATTACCGGAGTCTCTGGTCATCAGAAGAGTCTCAGATGTGTCATCATTTGGCACTGGAGGAAGAAAAGAGAGAAATTATATCAGTAGAGATGATTGTTACGGCAACATTATTTATTATAATTTATCTCAACTACATGATCCTTATATATATATAGTGAGACCTTATAGAACTTACACCAACTACACGACCCTTATATATATATATATAGTGAGATCTTATAGACCTTACACCAACTACACGATCCTTATATATATATATATATATATATATATATATATATAGTGAGACCTTATAGACCTTACACCAACTACACGATCCTTATATATATATATAGAGACCTTATAGACCTTACACAAACTACACGATCCTTATATATATATATATATAGTGAGACCTTATAGACCTTACACCAACTACACGACCCTTATATATATATAGTGAGACCTTATAGACCTTACACCAACTACACAACCCTTATATATATATATATAGTGAGACCTTATAGACCTTACACCAACTACACGATCCTTATATATATATATAGTGAGACCTTATAGACCTTACACCAACTACACGACCCTTATATATATATATATATAGTGAGACCTTATAGACCTTACACCAACTACACAATCCTTATATATATATATATATATATATATATAGTGAGACCTTATAGACCTTACACCAACTACACGACCCCTTATATATATATATATATATAGTGAGACCTTATAGACCTTACACCAACTACACGATCCTTATATATATATAGTGAGACCTTATAGACCTTACACCAACTACACGATCCTTATATATATATATAGTGAGACCTTATAGACCTTACACCAACTACACGATCCTTATATATATATATAGTGAGACCTTATAGACCTTACACCAACTACATGATCCTTATATATATATAGTGAGACCTTATAGACCTTACACCAACTACACGATCCTTATATATATATAGTGAGACCTTATAGACCTTACACCAACTACACGATCCTTATATATATATAGTGAGACCTTATAGACCTTACACCAACTACACGACCCTTATATATATATATATATAGTGAGATCTTATAGACCTTACAACAACTACACGATCCTTATATATATATATATATATAGTGAGACCATATAGACCTTGCACCAACTACACAATCCTTATATATATATAGTGAGACCTTATAGACCTTACACCAACTACACGATCCTTATATATATATATAGTGAGACCTTATAGACCTTACACCAACTACACGATCCTTATATATATATATATAGTGAGACCTTATAGACCTTACACAAACTACACGATCCTTATATATATATATATAGTGAGACCTTATAGACCTTACACCAACTACACGACCCTTATATATATAGTGAGACCTTATAGACCTTACACCAACTACACAACCCTTATATATATATATATATATATATATATATATATATATAGTGAGACCTTATAGACCTTACACCAACTACACGACCCTTATATATATAGTGAGACCTTATAGACCTTACACCAACTACACGACCCATATATATATATATAGTGAGACCTTATAGACCTAACACCAACTACACAATCCTTATATATATATATATATATATATATATATAGTGAGACCTTATAGACCTTACACCAACTACACGATCCTTATATATATATATAGTGAGACCTTATAGACCTTACACCAACTACACGACCCTTATATATATATATATATATAGTGAGACCTTATAGACCTTACACCAACTACACGATCCTTATATATATATAGTGAGACCTTATAGACCTTACACCAACTACACGATCCTTATATATATATATAGTGAGACCTTATAGACCTTACACCAACTACACGATCCTTATATATATATATAGTGAGACCTTATAGACCTTACACCAACTACATGATCCTTATATATATATAGTGAGACCTTATAGACCTTACACCAACTACACGATCCTTATATATATATAGTGAGACCTTATAGACCTTACACCAACTACACGATCCTTATATATATATAGTGAGACCTTATAGACCTTACACCAACTACACGACCCTTATATATATATATATATATATATATAGTGAGACCTTATAGACCTTACACCAACTACACAATCCTTATATATATATATATATGTATATATATATATAGTGAGACCTTATAGACCTTACACCAACTACACGATCCTTATATATATATATAGTGAGACCTTATAGACCTTACACCAACTACACGATCCTTATATATATATATATATATATATAGTGAGACCTTATAGACCTTACACCAACTACACGATCCTTATATATATATATATATAGTGAGACCTTATAGACCTTACACCAACTACACGACCCTTATATATATATATATAGTGAGACCTTATAGACCTTACACCAACTACACGACCCTTATATATATATATATATATATATATAGTGATACCTTATAGACCTTACACCAACTACACAATCCTTATATATATATATAGTGAGACCTTATAGACCTTACACCAACTACACGATCCTTATATATATATAGTGAGACCTTATAGACCTTACACCAACTACACGATCCTTATATATATAGTGAAACCTTACTTGGACCTTACACCAACTACACAATCCTTATATATATATATATATAGTGAGACCTTATAGACCTTACACCAACTACACGATCCTTATATATATAGTGAAACCTTACATGGACCTTACACCAACTACACGATCCTTATATATATATATATTGAGACCTTACATGGACCTTACACCAACTACATGATCCTTACATGAAGTGACAACCGGACCCCTTATTGACTATTTACATTGGGCCATTAACCTGGAATAAGGTTGAAATTGTTTCTCCTGAAGTAGAGGTATATAGGGATGGGGCTTTCAGATATGGCAGGTAATATATAAATTCCATATTGCTCAGGCTCTGCAGATCGTATAACAGATTACAGTGCAGTTGCATGTAGTGACTCACAGGGGGCGTCTTTGTATAGTTGTTCTCTTTCCTTTTCTTCTCTATCTTGCTTACACTTCTGACAACTGGGACTCGTCACCGCAGAACCTGCCAGAAGAACATGTTAAGTTCTGCACATTTCCCTACCAACTTTTCCCTACCCTCAGTGCCACAAATAACGCCTCTGTTGGTGCCCTGAATAGCAGGAGTGAGCAGGTTAGCATGTTGAGGGGAAGGTAGGGAGATTGGGTAATGGTGGGTAGGCTATTTCTCCCTATTAGATAGATGCCCCCAGTAGGCAGGTAGGAAACCCCCCCAGTAGGAAGGTAAATAATCCCCCCATTAGGAAGGTAATAGATAAGTGCCGGCAGGTAGGTATATAGTGTAGGTAGGTAGTGCAGACAGGTAGGTGTTTTAGATAGGTGGTAAGGTGTGTGCAGGCAGGTAGGTAGTTCAGACAGATAGGTAGATAGTGCAGGTAGGTCCTGCAAGTAGGTAGTTAGTGCAGGTAGGTAGTGCAGACAGGTAGGAATTTAGGTAGGTAGGTGTGCAGGCATATAGGTATATAGTGCATGTAGGTAGGTGGGCAGGTAAGTAGGTAAATAGTGCAGGAAGTTAGGTAGGCAGGTAGGTAGGTGTGCAGGCAGTTAGGTAGATAGGGAAGGTAACTAGTTAGATAATGCAGACAGGTAGGTGTTTTAGATAGGTAGTAAGGTATGCAGGCAGGTAGGTAGTTCAGACAGGTAGGTAGGTAGTGCAGGTAGGTCCTGCAAGCAGGTAGTTTGTGCAGGTAGGTAGGTAGTGCAGACAGGTAGGTATTTAGGTAGGCAGGTGTGCAGGCAGATAGGTATGTAGTGCATGTAGGTAGGTGGGCAGGTAAGTAGGTAAATAGTGCAGGAAGTTAGTTAGGTAGGCAAGTAGGTAGGTGTGCAGGCAGTTAGGTAGATAGGGAAGGTAACTAGGTAGATAGTGCAGGCAGGCAGGTAGGTGAACCCCCCTTCTTAATAAAAAAAAAAGGGAGGGTAAGCAGAGCGCCCCCTGTGTACAGCACTGAATGGTGGAGTGGACATTGTTACTCATTTTACCTTCTTGTGGGAGGGGGAGGTGCGCCTCTGATCCAAATCCCTGTTTAAGTCTCATAAGACTGACAAACCTTCTATAATGGAGCGATGTTCCCCCAAAGTCTTCCTGATAGGCCATTACCGCACCCCATCTCCTCCATCTTGTGGACATACGACTGACGGAGTTAACATCACTTTAGTGACGGATTGTACAGAACTCACCAAACAGAAGAAGCACCAGCAGAATTCCTGTTGGATGTGAAGTCATCCAGGCCGGGGGCTCCATGTTTTCCCCAGTGAAGGCAGACAATGTCGGGGTTAATCTCCGGACAGGTAGGGTGGATTTCTATGTAACATGCAGATTACGGAGTCTCTTTAAGGATCAATAGGATTATTTTCCATCCTACACCCTCAGACATGAAGCCTCCTGGAGCCTGGTGAGTTCTCCCTTTTATACCTAGCTTTTAGACCAACCATGAAATCATCCCTGGGAGGGGCAGAAGCCCCTCCCAGGGATGATTTCATGGTTGGTCTAAAAGCTCTAATGCTGAGGGATAACAGATTAAAGGGCGTGTGTTACTTTAAGATAATGAAAACCTTCACAAAATGCAGCTTAACATGGTTTGACCACTCAATGACCCCTGCAGATATCTGCGACCTTCAAGGTGCTGGACCAATACAAATAAATATGTCTATTATATATGGGGGAATAATGTAATCGTACATCCATAACACAAGGTCACCACAGGCGGCTCTCTAATTAGGCAGGTTAGGCAGCTGCCTAAGGCCTCGCTCTTGAGGGGGCCTCGTTGCAGCCTAAATCACCCACATAACAATGTAAAATTTATAGTGATACATACAAAATGCAATATGTATAACTATCATTTTTACTATCGCTTATCTCTTTTGTATATATGAGTGTCAGTGAGGGCCTCATGTTCGAGTTTCGCCCAAGGCGCAAAGTCTAGAGCCGCCTCTGAAGGTCACATACAGTATATATGATCCTCCCTGTGATACATTCCATGATATGATGTCATATTGTATCTTCTGTGGATGGGACCGGGGGGGGGGGGGGGGGGAAACCCTCATGAGACTCTTGTGACCTGTGGACATCCTCCAGCTGATGTCCTCTAGGTCTTCATAGAAATGATCTGTGTTATGGTGTAATGGAGGATAAGTGTCTGTAGGTGAATGGTTATTTCTTCAATGTTCCATAGGTCATCCCCGTTACCCACTTAAGAATCGTTTGGACCTCTAGTGGATCAGTCCTACCCCAGTGGGATGATGGGAGTGCTAGTTTTATCTTAGGGAATTATTGGGTCAGAATAATCTTCCTGAATTGCTGTATTTTGTGGCATTATCTATACTTGGACTCATTATATTATGTAATTGTGTTATATTGTATAAGTTAATTGTATTATATTGTTTTACTGTATTATAGCATATATCAGTATTATATTATATCTCTGTATTATATTATATCACTGTGTTATATTATATCTCTGTATAATATTATATATCTGTATTATATTATATCTCTGTATTATATTATATATCTGTATTATATTATATTATATCTCTGTATTATATTATATCACTGTGATATATTATATCTCTGTATTATATTATATCACTGTGTTATAATATATCTCTGTATAAAATTATATATCTGTATTATATTATATCTCTGTATTATATTATATCACTGTGTTATATTATATCTCTGTATAATATTATATATCTGTATTATATTATATCTCTGTATTATATTATATATCTGTATTATATTATATTATATCTCTGTATAATATTATATATCTGTATTATATTATATCTCTGTATTATATTATATATCTGTATTATATTATATCTCTGTATTATATTATATCTCTGTATTATATTATATCACTGTGTTATATTATATCTCTGTATAATATTATATATCTGTATTATATTATATCTCTGTATTATATTATATATCTGTATTATATTATATTATATCTCTGTATTATATTATATCACTGTTATATTATATCTCTGTATAATATTATATATCTGTATTATATTATATCTCTGTATTATATTATATATCTGTATTATATTATATTATATCTCTGTATTATATTATATCACTGTGCTATATTATATCTCTGTATTATATTATATCACTGTGTTATATTATATCTCTGTATTATATTATATCACTGTGCTATATTATATCTCTGTATTATATTATATCACTGTGCTATATTATATCTCTGTATTATATTATATCACGGTGTAATATTATATCTCTGTATAATATTATATATCTGTATTATATTATATCTCTGTATTATATTATATATCTGTATTATATTATATTATATCTCTGTATTATATTATATCACTGTGCTATATTATATCTCTGTATAAAATTATATATCTGTATTATATTATATCTCTGTATTATATTATATCACTGTGTTATATTATATCTCTGTATAATATTATATATCTGTATTATATTATATCTCTGTATTATATTATATATCTGTATTATATTATATTATATCTCTGTATTATATTATATCACTGTGTTATATTATATCTCTGTATAATATTATATATCTGTATTATATTATATCTCTGTATTATATTATATATCTGTATTATATTATATTATATCTCTGTATTATATTATATCACTGTGCTATATTATATCTCTGTATTATATTATATCACTGTGCTATATTATATCTCTGTATTATATTATATCACTGTGCTATATTATATCTCTGTATTATATTATATCACTGTGTTATATTATATCTCTGTATAAAATTATATATCTGTATTATATTATATCTCTGTATTATATTATATCACTGTGTTATATTATATCTCTGTATAATATTATATATCTGTATTATATTATATCTCTGTATTATATTATATATCTGTATTATATTATATTATATCTCTGTATTATATTATATCACTGTGCTATATTATATCTCTGTATTATATTATATCACTGTGTTATATTATATCTCTGTATTATATTATATCACTGTGCTATATTATATCTCTGTATTATATTATATCACTGTGCTATATTATATCTCTGTATTATATTATATCACGGTGTTATATTATATCTCTGTATAATATTATATATCTGTATTATATTATATCTCTGTATTATATTATATATCTGTATTATATTATATTATATCTCTGTATTATATTATATCACTGTGCTATATTATATCTCTGTATTATATTATATCACTGTGCTATATTATATCTCTGTATTATATTATATCACTGTGTTATATTATATCTCTGTATAAAATTATATATCTGTATTATATTATATCTCTGTATTATATTATATCACTGTGTTATATTATATCTCTGTATAATATTATATATCTGTATTATATTATATCTCTGTATTATATTATATATCTGTATTATATTATATTATATCTCTGTATTATATTATATCACTGTGTTATATTATATCTCTGTATAATATTATATATCTGTATTATATTATATCTCTGTATTATTTTATATATCTGTATTATATATTATATCTCTGTATTATATTATATCACTGTGCTATATTATATCTCTGTATTATATTATATCACTGTGCTATATTATATCTCTGTATTATATTATATCACTGTGCTATATTATATCTCTGTATTATATTATATCACTGTGTTATATTATATCTCTGTATAAAATTATATATCTGTATTATATTATATCTCTGTATTATATTATATCACTGTGTTATATTATATCTCTGTATAATATTATATATCTGTATTATATTATATCTCTGTATTATATTATATATCTGTATTATATTATATTATATCTCTGTATTATATTATATCACTGTGTTATATTATATCTCTGTATAATATTATATATCTGTATTATATTATATCTCTGTATTATATTATATATCTGTATTATATTATATTATATCTCTGGATTATATTATATCACTGTGCTATATTATATCTCTGTATTATATTATATCACTGTGTTATATTATATCTCTGTATTATATTATATCACTGTGCTATATTATATCTCTGTATTATATTATATCACTGTGTTATATTATATCTCTGTATAATATTATATATATGTATTATATTATATCTCTGTATTATATTACATTATATCTCTGTATTATATTATATATCTGTATTATATTATATCTCTGTATAATATAGCTCTTTATTATATTATATCACTCTGCTATATTCTATCTCTGTATTATATTATATCACTGTGCTATATTATATCTCCGTATAGTATATCGTGGTGTTATATTGTATAAATGAATTGTATTATATTGTTTAACTATATGATAGCATATATCAGTATTATATTATATCTCTGTATTATATTATATCACTGTGCTATATTATATCTCTGTATTATATTACTGTATATCACTGTGTTATATTGTATAAATTAATTGTTTAATATTGTTTAACTGTATTATAATATATCTCTGTGTTATATTATTATTACATCTCTATATAATATTATATTTCTGTATTATATTAAATCTCTGTATTATGGTATATTATATCCCTGTGCTATATTGTATATCAGTATTATATTATATCACTGTATTCTCTTTTATCACTGTATTAAAGCACTGTGTTATATTATATCTCTGTATAATATATCTCTGTATTATATCTCTGTATTATTTTTCTTTGTATTATATTGTATCACTGTGTTATACTACTGTATATCTCTGTATTATATTGTATCACTGTATTATATTATATTATATCACTGTGCTATATTATATCTCTGTATTATATATCTATTTATTATATTGTATCACTGTGTTATACTATATCTCTGTATAATATTATATCTATGTATTATATTATATCACTGTGTTATATTGTAAGTGAATTGCATTATTGTATTGCTGTATTTTATTATATCACAAAGTTCAGAGAATGAATGGATGCACTCACCCGAAGCTCTTGCTAGTAGAAATAATTTATTCACATGCAGTAAAATGTACAGCTGGTAGACGCAGAGGAGCAGCCTCGCATCGACAGACTGTTTCCTGCGCTCCAAGCGCACTTCCTCAGGCTGCCAATCAGCAAGTCATGAGCAAGTCCCAGAGGGCACCATACTGGTGTCCTTTGATGTGGTCAGCCTGTACACCTCCATCCCTCATGATGGGGGTGTACAAGCTGTCAGATTGACTATACAGGAAGATTTTACCATTGATAAGACTGACTTTATTCTTGACTTTCTCATGACTGTGCTTACCAAAAATTACTTTATTTTTAATGATTCTTTCTACATTCAACTTATTGGGACAGCCATGGGCACGAGAGTGGCTCCGACTTATGCCAATTTGTTCATAGCCCATGTGGAGGAGACTCACATCTATGTATCTCCCCACTTCAGCCATGTGCTGAAGTTGGTGAGATACATAGATGCCATTTTTCTTATTTGGACAGGCACACAGGACCAGCTGATGGACTTTCATGATTTCTCAATAATTTGACTGTTGGTTTACAATTTACTATGACCTCATCTTTTTCTGCTGTCCAATTTCTTGATACTACTATCTCAATTGTTAACAACCATCTTGTTTCTGACATCTACACTAAACCAACAGATGTAAATTCCATTTTAAGATTTGATAGTCACCACCCACGCAGTATGGTGCGTTCAATACCAGTCAGTCAAATGACAAGGGCTAAAAGAATTATCAGCAGAGAGGACAAGATAGAACCAGCACTAGAATGGATGTACACTAATTTCATCGAGAGGGGAATAACCACGCAAACTGGTTACAGAATGTAAACAAAAGGTATTAACAGTGTTTCGGGACTGGAGAAGTGAAATCACGCCACGCCCTCTCCATTCATGTCTAGGCCCCCTCCCGTCACACCCCTCCCATAGACATGAATGGAGAGGGTGTGGCGTGAAGTAACAAGGGGGCGTGACTTGACGTCACATCTCCAGTCCTGGAAAAACAGGTTTCCGAGACTGGAGCAGCAGCCTGGCATGGAATGCGGGTGCTGCATGGAGATCGCAGGGGTCCAAGCGGCGGGCCCCCCCTCCGATAAGACATCTTATCCACTATTCTTTGGATAGGGGATAAGATGTCTATGGCCGAAATACTCCTTTAAGGAAATGTTCACACGGGCGGGATATCCATGAACGGGTTTGAACCCTGGTGGATTCTGCAGCAAACCCAAATAAAGTCGATGTAATCAGCTGCGGATTTTCTGCTGCAGAAATTCTGCTATAGAAAATCTGCCAGGGTTAAAACCTGCAACAGGAAACTTGCGGATAACTCACTCATGTGAAGGTACCCTAAAACCATATTCACATACAGAATTTTGTTCCTTAGTTTGGTCAGCAAGGACTGACCCCGAATCTTTCCCTGACTTTTGGGCTGTCCACCTTCTTAATAGTCCCTCTGTAGGAACTATTGGGAAAAAGTAACACATTTGTAGCATAGAAAAATCTTTCATTTGGAACCATTGATACCAAACAATTATCTGGAGGTGTCAGATTGGTATTGGATCCTTACTAGTTGATCCCTCAATTTTTTGGACAATCTGGCCTTCACAGCTGGATAAAAGGGACAAATATTTTTGCCAACAATGTAGGCCAGTATTTCTTCATACAATTTTTTAATTTAATTCATCTGGAGCAGTTCTGAGTCTTACCTGTCCCTCTTATCTTTAGTTATAATTGTTGGCGGTGTGAAGGAGTCTTAAGGAGTCTAATGGTATAAAGCATCTGCTATATCCTCAATCCAAAAATTGTTGCTTCTGATCAGCTGTTTGTCTAAAAAACTTTCTTCCATCATGCATTGTATGTCATCCGTAAATCAGGTCCAGTTTTAATAGCTTGGATTGTCTGGGTAGGTAAAGTGAAATGAGTTAATGGACGTTTCTGAATATATATGTCTGTATGTATCTGGTAGCATCTTGTCTAACAGCAACATCTAAAAAATCTACTTGATGCATTTAGTGTTTGTAAGTTTAATAAACTCTCCAAGTGTTGATGTTGTAAGATGACAAAAAAGACTATAATTCAGTAGATCCCTGCCAGATCATAAAGACGTCATCTATATATTGGACCCAAAATTTGCCATAGTCCATTATGACATCATCATCTGACAGAAAAAGGACCCTCTTCCACCAGCCTGGGGCCAAATTAGCATATGAAGGCACAAAAGATGCCTCCATTGCCATTCCCCAGAGCTGTAGTTAGAAGGAACTATTGAACACAAAGCAATGTGTCAAAGCAAATTCTAATAGAAAAAATGTAAAACAGCAAGATCAGGCTCTATACTACTCATTGTAAGAAAATAGGACATAACTTGTAAGCTATTTGGAGGTCTGGTAGTCAAATCTAATTATTTCACATTGCTTTAAGAATCATGTCTGCTCTAGATAAATATCATAACATTTTTGTAATCTGCAAATGTAAAAACGGTAAATATTCTAAAAAATTAAAAAATAACTGCACTTTAAGATCTATCAATAAAAGTTCACATAGATTTCATCTTAAATGGGTACTCCACTGCCCCAGCACTGGATGCAGGCTGCAGGGGTCGTGACATCACACCACGCCCCCTCAATGCAAATCTATGGGAGGGGGCGTGGCAGCCGCCAAAAGGTTCCAAACGCTGGGGCAGTGGAGTACTCCTTTAAAGTGGAAAACATGTTATATAGTACATCTAGTAGATGTAACATAAGACTGTTCATACAGACCAGGGTACATGGTAGCCTTAATCTACCCAAAATGTGTAATTTCATTTCTTTCTGGGGAAAGGTCTGGACCTTAAATAAGATTTTGGGCTGTATGTTAGAGTTTTAGTTGGCTTGTAGGACAACCCTTAAGATGTACTTCATTATGAGCCCCTCATAATCCTAAATGTTATAATTAATGTTCTTCTTATAACCATAGAATGTATTGTTCTGTTCACATTTGATCTTAATTAATTTAGATGAAAAAAAAAAGAAAAAGCAAATGTAAATTTATAGATTAGAATAATAGACTTACATAAACCGAGGGAGCTGATAAATTACCAGGCATGTCCTCACGATGGAGCTACTTTTGACACGTATAATCTTTATGTACACAATGTGCTAAATGAGAAGAGGGGCAAAAGATACAAACAACACAAACAACACAAGAAAAGAACAACAGGATGTATAGAACAAATATAAAAAATATAGAACAGTCTGAGGAAAAAGGTCATTACAGTAAATGTAAGAGTGACAAACAAGTGTAATATCATGAAATTAGACGTTCAGTTACCGATGTATTTAAATACGATTACTACTAATATTCTACCTGTGGAGTAAACTGGTGTTTATTGCAATAAAAAATATTAAGCATATTAGGGGTAAACAAATTACATAAAGCAGAATATAATAATACCTGTAAGAAACCAAAAACAGCAACAAATATTTAAATATAATTATCATCATCATACAATAATAAAATATAACATATTCATAATTTTATTAATGCTTTTATCAGATCTCATGTAATTACGTTATATATTTTTGGGTTCATTTCTTTGCCACTTTATTTATATTTATATCGTTTTGTTTTTTGTTGTATTTAACCGTTACCTGAAGTACAACCTCGATTTTTATATAATGATCTCTGGTTTTAAAATCTATACATTGAGTTTAGATTAAGGTTTTCATTTTTAACAATCACAAAGGATTTTATTTCTCGTTTGCATTTGTCATTATCTTTATTCTAATTTGAAATTTCTTTATTATTTAAAAAAAATATTTGTTTTTTCTTTTCTTGCACGATAGATAGATAGATATGAGATTGATAGATATGAGATTGATAGATAGATATGAGATAGATAGATATTAGATAGATAGATATGAGATAGATAGATAGATAGATATTAGATAGATAGATATGAGATAGATAGATAGATAGATAGATAGATATGAGATAGATAGATATGAGATTGATAGATATGAGATTGATAGATAGATATGAGATAGATAGATACGAGATAGATAGATATTAGATAGATAGATATGAGATAGATAGATATGAGATTGATAGATAGATGTGAAATAGATAGATACGAGATAGATAGATATGAGAGAGATAGATCTGAGATAGATAGATATGAGATAGATAGATATGAGATAGATAGATAGATATGATAGATAGATATGAGATAGATAGATAGATATGAGATAGATATGAGATAGATATGAGATAGATATGAGATTGATAGATAGATATGAGATAGATAGATATGATAGATAGATATGAGATAGGTATGATATAGATAGATAAATAGATATGAGATAGATATGAATAGATAGATAGATATGAAATAGATAGATAGATAGATATGAGATAGATAGATATGAGATAGATAGATAGATATGAGATAGATAGATAGATATGAGATATAGATATGAGATAGATATGAAATAGAAAGATGTGAGATAGATAGATTTGAGATAGATGGATAGATATTAGATAGATAGATAGATATGAGATAGATACATAGATATAAGATAATATTAATAATAACAATAATAATAACAATAAGAATTAATAAACATAATAATTATATTTAATTGTTTGATTATTCAATACATTTTTTGTCATGGGTCAAAATATTTTTTGATTATTAAAACACCAGCCAAAAATAATTTTTAAAATACTTTCACTTAGTTTTAGAAAAAAATAAAAACGAAAGGACAGTACATACATAACATATACGGAAACCAAAACATTTTTGCATTGTTTTCATTTTACATCACAAAAGAGCAACAGTACCAGAGAAGGCAAAGTACAGAAGCAGAACACAATAATACAAGTTTGAAGGCAAAAACTGCAACAAATATGTAAATATATAAATAATACAATAATCATCCACATCATACAATAAAAACAAAAAAAAATGTAATAAAGTATTAAATATTATTTTATGTTTTTATCAGATCTGATTACACTATATATTTTTGTGATCTTTATTTTGTGATATTTATTATTTTTTCCCACTTAATCTTTACCTGAAGCATAATCGCGTATTTTATCTGATCTTCTTTAGTTTTTAAATCTATATATTGAAAGTTTTCATTTTTTTTTAACTCACTAAGGAATGTATTCATTGCTCGAATTTTTCATTTATTTTTTATTTATTTTATTTCTTTTTAAAGGTGTCTTTTTTTTACTTTTCTTGCAATTTTGTTGAGAATTTTTTTAATTTAAAATTGTGTCTGTTTTGATAAATATGTTGATGAATATGGATAGATAAATAGATAATCGATATGGAATAAACAGTTTACAATAAATTTTTAAGCAAAATTGGAAATGACACATACGGTAGTAATTATAGATAATTGATTGAACATTTGTATACATTTCATAGGTCACAATTTTTTAAAATTATTTATTATATTACACCAGCCAAAAGACTTGTTAAAGGGGTCCTCTGCCGGAAAACATCTTATCCCTTATCTAAAGGATAGGGGATAAGATGTCTGATCACAGGGGTCCGACAGTTGGGGACCCCTCGCGATCTCTGGGCTGGTAGTGGCGGCGTTCACAATGCGAAAGCTTGAAGCTTCTGTGTTCGGGAAATCGCGCCATACCCCCTCCATTCATGACTATGGGAGGGGGCGTGACGGCTACTATGTAGCCGTCACTCCTCCTCCCATAGACATGAATGGAGGGGGCATGGCGGCTGTAGTCATCAGTCATATGGCACGGAACAGAGTTTGCTCCGTGCACCAGATGACTGGGGTGCCACAGCCGTGATCGCGGGGGTCCCCAATGATGGGACCCCCATGATTAAACATCTAATCCCCTATCATAAGATGTTTTCTGGCGGAGTACCCCTTCAAAATGGAACATCATATCATATTCATAGAGAAGGCAATGAAGTTATATGGAAATTAATAGATATTACTGAATTGTTAGAAAATGACATAAAAATAAATATATATATATTTGAATTCCTTACCTTTAAGATATAGTTGGTCCACCCTGAACACCCACCTCCCAGGGACATTAACATTACTTGTAAATGATATATTGATCATAGCCAGTGTCAAGGAGCCGGGGATCATGTATGAACTGGGGCCATACCCAGTGTTTATTCCGGCCTGTTCAACATGAAATTCATTTCAATCACTTTGTATTTTTAATTGACAGCATCGAGGAATAACATAATAATCCATTGGTATCATGATAGTTATTCATACTAAGAAAAGTTCCAAAAATAAGGTTCATACAGAATCCTATATCTATATATAGGATTCTGTGTGCGTCATACTGACCAGCGCTTGACGATACTCAGAGTTTATAGGCCACTGTATGTCCTCGTAGTTGTAGAGAACGTAGGTCGCCCTCCCATCTGTGACTAGAACACACTGAAATGTGTTCACCTAGAAAGACAGAAAATGTATTGAATTTGTGAGATTAAAGGGGTACTCCAGCCCTAAACATCTTATCCCCTATCCAAAGGATAGGGGATAAGATGTCTGATTGTGGGGTCCGGCCGATGGGACCCCCGCGATCTCCGGCGCGGCACCCCAGTCTAGTGAACTTTGCTCCATGCCGGATGAGGGATGACCACAGCCACCACGCCCCCTCCATTCATGTCTATAGGATGAGGCGTTATGGCTATGTACTAGCCATCACACCCCCTCCCATAGACATGAATGGAGGGGGGCATGGCATGATGTCACGAACACGGAAGCTTCAAGCTTCCGTGTTCAGAACCCTGCAGCGGCGGCCCGGAGAACGCAGGAGGTCCAAGCAGCAGGACCCCCCCACGATCATTGAATCTGAGCTTTTGAGATAAAACTAAGACCTATTTCTTTTCTTACCCTGCCAAGTTGGCGCATAGCACACAAAAGACACCAATGACCATATTTTGGTAAAGTGACAACAGGAAGTGCAGCTATACCAATTATCACCAGTTTAAAGCTTACAGCCAATTACCTTACAGGCAAGTCCCTTTTACCAAAAAGGTCACATTTTCTCAATAGAAACCTCTTAAAAGCTCTGTAACTTTTGCCAAATTAACAGAAATGCAAGAAAATGTATAAGTTTAAAGCCAAAAAAAGAATACTGTGGATGAGTTTAAAACTATACAAAAAGGCTTAAAGGACAACTGCAGCGGTATGACACTTATCCCCTATTCACAGGATAGGGGATAAGTGTTTGATTGCGGGGGGCCCGACCGCTGGGACCCCCCATGATCTCCCTAACGGGGCGCCGCCATTAGCGCTCATGGTGAGCGTTAAGGTGCGTAGCGTTGACCTAGAGGTCGACGGTGATGCCCCGTCTCCTCCCCGTCCCCATACAGTTCTATGGGGGAGACGGGGAGGCACGGACGCTGCCTCCCCGCCTCTCCCATAGAGATGTATGGAGGAGGCGTGCCGGTCGCAACGTCATGCTGCGGCCGGAACGCCCCCTGCACGGGACAGCCGCGGCCCCGTACAGGAGATCACGTGGGTCCCAGCAGTCAGACCCCCGCGATCAAACACTTATCCCCTATCCTGTGGATAGGGGATAAGTGTTAATCACGCTGCAGATGTCCTTTAAAGGGTTACTTTGGAGGATTTTTTTTTTTTAAATCAACTGGTGCCAGAAAGTTGAAGAGATTTGTAAATTACTTCTATTAAGAAAATCTTAATCCTTACAGTACTTATCAGCTTCTGTATGCTCCACAGGAAGTTATGTAATTCTTTCCAGTCTGACCACAGTGCTCTCTGCTGACACCTCTGTCCGTATCAGGTACTATCTAGAGCAAGAGAGGTTTGCTATGGGTATTTGCTCCTACCCTGGACAGTTCCTGACATGGACAGAGGTGTCAGCAGAGAGCACTGTGGTCAAGAGAAAATAACTAAACATCTTCCTGTGGAGCATACAGCAGCTGATAACTACTGGAAGGATTAAGATTTCTTAATAGAAGTCATTTACAAATCTGTTTAACTTTCTGGAGCCAGATGGCTCACTAATGCCCAGCCCGCTGTGAAGTTTATGTTGTGGAAATACGTTCTAATATCGGATGTTATGTAACCCAACAGCTCTGGGTCAGTGTTGGTTCGATGATATCTATCAGAGTTTTATCAGTTTTAGTTAGAATCTTCCTTTAAGATTTGAAGGACTATGACTATTTTTGCTTTCCATGACTTGTGTTTTACACATATATATCTTACCTTGTTGGTTGTTGATCCAAAATAGGCAACATGATCCCATGTGGCAACAAAGACCCATTGGGCTTTGAAGCTCTGATCATCGGTATAATTTCTAATATCAAATGTTGCACGAGCCAGAAGTCCTGTATCGTCGGTGCTCTGGCGATAATATATGTTCCCCGCTCTAGGAGTGAACACGTCAGCCCAGAAAGGAGCAAGGAATGGACTTTGTAAAGAATATGGGAGACTTTGGGGTATAAATGTATAAATTGGAGCATTGAATGACAACAATCCATTGCTGTCCACCTGTTAACACAAAACCAGGAATGTTACATTATGTCAAACCATAGAATTCATGGAGGTAACTTCATTTCTATGGTCAATGGATTAGAGGATAAGATAAGTTCGAAATCCCCATATAGAAAATTACCCAAAACTTGACCCAAACTATTGCAAACCCCCCAAAAATATTATGTCATGCCGGAACATACTACAGTAGAGCACCATTGGAGCACCTGGTGGAGCCTATGGGACCCGTAATTACAAACATCCAACAACCTGACATTTCTGACGCGTTTCGGTAACCGTACGATTCAGTATTTTTTTGCTGCCTTTGACTAAGGTTGGACTGTGACCGAAATGTGTCAGGTATCTTAGCCTATTGGATGTATGTATTTTATTTATAACAACAAAGGATTATGCTTCTATGGTCTTACCATAAAATAAACAGATCTAAACTGATGTATTAGGTGAAATGAAACATATTTGCAAGCACATAATTATCGGAAATCAACAGTTTTTTAAATGGGGCCCTACCAATATAGGCTGGTTGCTCTCTTGTTTCTTGATTGTTGCCATGGGATATGTCCTGTAGGCAGTTTCCTCTTCTGGTCAGGCAGGCTCAGTCACAGTTTTCCTCACCCACAGTGAATATACAGCCAAACAGACTACACCATATATAGCTGCTATACTAGATTTACATCACTTACTGTAATAAATATGGATAAGGGAGTCTGCCTGAATATTCACTGGCCCGGATGAGGTAAATATACATTATGTATGGCTATAGCTTATATATTACAGTCTGTAACACAAATTCACTAGGTTGCAGGGGGGGGGGGCATGTTATTCACTATAATAACACTGTCCGCTCCTGGATGACTCACCCTGCACAGCATAGGATTGAGCATCTGCAATAATCTGCTGGGAAATAAAGTTCAAAGCAAACCATGTGACACTCCGAAGCTCAACCCACCACACAGGTTTTCATAGTGGAGTGAGTAATATGACAGTCATGTCTGCCTTATTAGTCAGAGGCAGACATTTATTTTCATTTAACCTTACTAAATATTTAGCCTAACAAAAGTTTTTCTCTGGAAAGGGAATCAGGGTAAACCCCCTTTAGGGCATGTTCACAATTACAGGATCCTGCGTAGATTTGATGCGCAGGATTTGTAACTGCAGATTAGAAGCGGTGCTCAGTCATTTAGTTTACATTGAAATATGCTGCAGAAAATACTGCGCATCAAATCTGTGCACGTGTGAACGTACCCTTAAGAAACATCCATGCTGGATTTCCACTTTTGCATTTCTATTGAACTTGCCACCTGGCTTCTCGCTGGTCCATGTGCGGGAGCCTGATGTACACAGGTGTGCTGACTATAGGGGCAGACTGACAGGGCCAAAGAGGGGGCGCACTGCCACCCGCCTGCTCTGCCACATGCTGTAGGGCACCAGAAGCTGCGGCCTCCTGAGTCTCGTCCTCTCCTTCTCAACTGGACTGTGCAGCACAGGAGCGATGGAGGTCAGGAGGCAACAGCACCGGCTTTTATTCACAGCTGATAAATGAAGCGGTAAGGAGATGGGGGCGCTGCACTCCTGTTTCATAGAGGAAATCCTCCTCCTCCTCAGCCGGGCTCCAGTACTGCCGCCATCTTCTATTGGCTGAGAGATTGTGATGTCATCATAAGCTGCCAGCCAAGTGTAGGGGAAGCAGGAAGAGGATAGGAACCAGGAAGCTGGTGCAGAGAAAATACGAGGTACAACCTGAAATACTGCTCCCCTTCTGTCATATACCTCACTGTCCCTCCTGCCCCTCCTCCTGACATTTACCTCACTTTCCCTCCTGCTACCCCTCATGTCATGCGCCTCACTGTCCTTCTTGTCATATACCTCTCTGTCCCTACTGCTATCCCTCCTGTTATATACCTCCCTGCCCCTCCTGTCCCCCTCCTGTCATATACCTCTCTGTCCCTACTGCTATCCCTCCTGTTATATACCTCCCTGCCCCTCCTGTCCCCCTCCTGACATTTACCTCACTTTCCCTCCTGCTACCCCTCTTGTCATGTACCTCACTGTCCCTCCTTTCCCCCTCCAGTCAGATACCTCATCATCTCTCCTGCTACCCCTCCTGTCATAAACCTCACTGTTCGTCCTGCCTTCTCCAGTCAGATACCTCAGTCCCTCCCACACATTATAGTAGAAGGTCCTTTTACAGATTTTGCATTGGTATAGTTTTCTATGGTATTAGTGACCTCAGCAACATACGAGATATTTTATCTTATTTGTAGTCAATTCATTTATCTATTCATTCATTTATGGATCACTGAAGACTAATAAACAACGTCCAGTATCATACTCACATAAAGCGTAGAATAATTACTTCGAAACAGAGGAACCGATATAGAGAGAAGTATTAGTGGTGATGAACTATCATCAGATACTGGACACAGAACATCAATCGCCGATCCATAGGGGTAGAGAAGATCTGTCGGACCAAAACATAAAACACAATTATTGATACCAACATTTCTAAGTACTTCTTAAAGGGGTACAACAGTAAAAAAAAACAAATTTTTTAAAATCAACTAGTGCCAGAAAGTTAAACAGATTTGTAAATTTGTAAATGGTGCGGGGCGGCGTCCGTTGCTGCCGTGGCGCTGTGTCTGCGGGCGGGTGCGGCCCATAGACTGGTTTGAGAGGCATTGGGGCCGCTCTGCCAGTGGGTCGCTCCCCCCCCCGTGGGCGCCTGTGTCGCGGCGGTGGTGGTCGCCGCCCGGTGCTACGCCATTTTATGCTAGGGACGTTAGGGACCCACTCTGAATAGGTGGCCTTGACGTGGCGAGTGGGCTTGTACTTTTTGATCAAAAATGTATACTAACAACCTGTTAGTTTTTGATATTGTGCTGAGAAGCAATCAGATCATTATACAAGATTGTAGATGTGCGCCATGTCTGTATTCTACTCGAATTAATTTACAAATCTGTTTAACTTTCTAGCACAAGTTAAAAAAAAAAATTCCACGGGAGTACCCTTTCAATGCTTCAAAGATGACTGACCCCCAATAAAGGGAAAATGTTGCCTATATTGTACTATATAGTAAAAAATACACAACGTACCACTGGAAATAATCATTGCAGTACTTGGTGACTGTTGACTTGTCGTGGTAGACTGGACGGTAGATGTTGTCTGTGATCCAGTATTTATGGTGATTGTAGGGTGTGATAATGTAGTAGTAGAATATGGAGTCAAATTCTCTGTGATCTCATTCAATGGAGCAGACGATGGTGTCAATTCAGTGGTAAGTGATGTAAGAGAAGTAGTGGTCTCAATGCTAGGTGAAGTTTTTGTAGGTGAAGTTTGAGCAGCCGCCATGGTGGTAGAAGGTATATCAGTAGTAGGTGTTGGTTGACTACTGAACATAGTTGGTAATGATGTTGTAGCAGTTGACGATGGCTGGTCACTTACCATGCTGGAGGAGTACTTATCATAAGGAGGTGCATGGGAAGTATTGTAAGTTTGAGTATTATCTGAAGACATTTCAGTTGTGACTGAGGAAAAGGTCAAAACAATAACACTTGTTGTTGAAAATGGAGGCGAAGTTGTCAGGTCAGGTACAGTTTCTATATTTGAAGATGTTTGAGAAACTTCCATGATGGTAGAAGATATTTCAGTAGTAGAAGTTAGTTTGCTATCTGTCATAGTCGGCTGTGATGTCGCAGTTAGAATATTAGATATTGGTGAAGTAGTTGTCTCAATATTAAGTACAGGTTCTGTACTTGAAGATGTTTGAGAACCTTCCATAAGGGTAGAAGATATTTCTGTAGTAGGTTTAGTATCTGTCATAGTTGTCAGTGATGTCTCAGTTAGAGGATTAGATGTTGGAGAAGTAGTTGTCTCAATGTTAGGTACAGTTTCTATACCTAAAGATGTTTGAGAAACTTCCATGATGGTAGAAGATATTTCAGTAGTAGAAGATGGTTGGCTATCCATCATAGGCGACTGTGATGTCTCAGTTAGAGTATTAGATGTTGGAGAAGTAGATGTCTCAATGTTAGGTAACGTTTCTGTACTTGAAGATATTTCAGTAGTAGAAGATAGCTGACTATCTATTATAGTTGTCAATGATGTCGCAGTTAGAGGATTAAATGTTGGAGAAGTTGTCTCAATATTAAGTATAGTTTCTGTACTTGAAGATGTTTGAGAGACTTCCATGATGGTAGAAGATATTTCAGTAGTAGATGTTGGTTGACTTTCCATCACAGTCGGCTGTGATGTCGCAGTTAGAATATTAGATGTTGGAGAAGTAGTTGTCTCAATGTCATGTAACGTTTCTGTACTTGAAGATATTTCAGTAGTAGAAGCTTGGTGACTATCTATTATAGTCGTCTGTGATGTTTCAGTAAATATAGAAGTGGTTGTTTCAAAACTTTCAATGTTAGGCAACATTTCTGTACTTGAAGATGTTCGAGAAACTTCCATGATAGTAGAAGACATTTCAGTAGAAGAAGTTGGTTGACTTTCTATCATAGTTGTCAGTGATGTTGCAGTCAGAGGATTAGATGTTGGAGAAGTAGTTGTATCAATGTTAGAAACAGTTTCTGTACTTGAAGATATTTCAGTAGTAGAAGATTGTTCACTATCCGTCATAGTTGTCAGTGATGTCTCAGTAAGAGGATTAGATGTTGGAGCAATAGTTGTCTCAATATTAAGTACAATATCTGTACTTGAAGACGTTTTAGAAACTTCCATAAGGGTAGAAGATATTTCTGTTGTAGAAGTTGGTTGACTTTCCATCATAACTGTTAGTGATGTCGCAGTTAGAGGATTAGAGGTTGGAGAAGTAGTTGTCTCAATGTTAGGTGATGTTTTTGTACTTGAAGATGTTTGAGAATCTTCCATGATGGTAGAAGATATTTCAGGAGTAAAAGTTGGTTGACTTTCCATCATAGCTGTCAGTGATGTTGCAGTTAGAGTATTAGATGTTGGAGAAGTTGTCTCAATATTAAGTACAGGTTCTGTACTTGAAGATGATTGAGAACCTTCCATAAGGGTAGAAGATATTTCTGTAGTAGGTTTAGTATCTGTCATAGTTGTCAGTGATGTCTCAGTTAGAGGATTAGATGTTGGAGAAGTAGTTCTCTCAATGTCAGGTACAGTTTCTATACCTAAAGATGTTTGAGAAACTTCCATGATGGTAGAAGATATTTCAGTAGTAGAAGATGGTTGGCTATCCATCATAGTCGGCTGTGATGTCTCAGTCAGAGTATTAGATGTTGGAGAAGTTGTTGTCTCAATGTTAGGTAACGTTTCTGTACTTGAAGGTATTTCAGTAGTAGAAGATAGCTGACTATCTATTATAGTTGTCAATGATGTCGCAGTTAGAGGATTAGGTGTCGGAGCAATAGTTGTCTCAATATTAAGTACAGTTTCTATGCTTGAAGATGTTTGAGAGCCTTCCATGATGGTAGAAGATATTTCAGTAGTAGAAGTTGGTTGACTTTCCATCATAGTTGTCAGTGATGTCGCAGTTAGAGGATTAGATGTTGGAGAAGTAGTTGTCTCAATGTCAGGTACAGTTTCTGTACTTAAAGATGTTCTAGAAACTTCCATGATGGTAGAAGATATTTCAGCAGAAGAAGTTAGTTTACTATCTATCATAGTTGGCAATGATGTCTCAGTTAGAGTATTAGATGTTGGAGGAGTAGTTGTCTCAATGTTAGGTAACATTTCCGTACCTTGTGATAATTGAGAACTTTCCATGATGGTAGAGAATATATCAGTAGTAGAAGTTGGTTGATTATCTATTATAGTTGTCAATGATGTCGCAGTTAGATTATTAGATGTTGGGGAAGTAGTTGTCTCAATGTCCGGAACAGTTTCTGTACTTGAAGATGTTTGAGAATCTTCCATGATGGTAGAAGATAAATCAGTAGTAGAAGTTGGTTGACTAGCTATTATAGTTGGCTGTGAAGTAACAGTTAGAGTATAAGATGCTGGAGAAGTAGTTTTCTCAATGTTAAGTGCAGTTTCCGTACTTGGAGATGTTCGAGAAACTAGTAGTTGAATGTAAAATTCATTCACTTTGAAAGCCCAGCGTCCCGGAAAGTTGACATTACTGGTGGACCATATGTTGAGAATGTCCGGTGACAAGGAACCTGGGATTGTGTAGTAGCTGGTGCCATCAATATTGTTTAGCCCGGCCTGAGAAACATAAGAGGGTTTTATTATACAGGGTAGTGTAATAGTACTGCAGTCACAAGAATGGGAGCTGCCACCAATGACAAGTAATAAACTAAAACATGACTATCATTGAAAAAACAATAACAAATGCTCCAGTGCCTGTAGGTGTAAAATAAATAAAATGCCAACAGTTTAAAGTTTGTATCCAAGACTAATGTAACGGAGCTGGATGTGGATCCTCTAACCTGTGTGGCTGATGACTTGGACCGTATCGGGGATCGGAGTCTAAGGTTCTGCTGGTCTTCACTAGAGCCCACCCCAAGGCAGGATAGACTTGCTGCGGCAGGCGACACCTAGGTCACTACCCCCGACATGGCTCGACCACACAGGTAGCTGGGCAAGGCGAGGTACCGAAGGATGAGGCAGTAGCTTAGTCAGATGTAGCAGAAGGTCAAGGCAGGTGGCAAAGGTTCGGAGTCTAATAACGTAGCGGAAGATCTGGATACACGGGAAAGGCTAACAGACTATCGGGGTCACTTAATCTGAGGCTGGGGCACTGAAGATCTGGCAGGGAAGTGTGGGAGGTGCAGGGACTTTATAAGGTAGTGTCAGGGCGGTGACGCTTGCGCCGGAGCTGAGACACAGGAGAGGAGGCGGCAGCGGTATATGGTGAGTGACGGGTCAGGTTTCGCATGCGGGCACGTCATGCAATGCGAATCCCGGCCCCGCCGGCAGACGGGGTCACAGAGACTCTGTGCTCACGGCCGGTGCTTGCGGCCGGAGCGCAGAGCGTAACAACTAAATTTATTCGGAAGCCACTTAGTGGAAACTCTGAAGCGTCTGCTACATGTTGACTCTTCTCAATGGTTTTCAACTATTTGTTTATTTTTTAAACCATAACCTTCAGGTCCAACTTTAGATACTAGATAAATACATTTTAGATACAAGTAACTGAAGGAAGGGAAAGAAAACGAGGAACAAATCTTTTGGTATAAATAAATAAAAATAATAATAATAATTCATAAATTTAATGTAATATTCACCAGTGCTGGAGTTCCACCAAACCCTGTGGTACTGTTCCCCCCACTGGCTGTACCCGTTGTCCACTGGATCTCCGCATAGTTAAATATAGTATAAGTCGACTTTCCATCACTGATCATCACGGCCTGGAATGTATTCACCTACAATGGAGCAACAGAAATTGATAACAAACATGACAAAAGAATAAATAACAAGAACCATTGCTGTAGTGCCATAATCTTTGGACCATAAGTCCCATATATAATCCAAGTAAACATTCACACAAATCCCTTTAACCCCCTAGAGGATGCATGACATACATGTACGTCACTGTGCCCTGGTCTTAAGCGCACAGTGACGTACATGTACGTCGCGCACTTCCGCGATCACCAGTTGACTGCTTTTATCAGCAGTTGGGACTTCATGGATAATGGCAGACATCATCAATCACCATCAATGTTGCAATTGCGGGGGTCCGATGTGCTAAAATGGCCGGCAGAGTTCCACTCACCTGCTTTGGCCGGCTGCTGAGCTCTTCTTCTCTGGTCTACCTTCTAGCAGACCAAAGAAGTAGATCGCAGATAATACTGATCAGTGCTGTGCCTATGTATAGCACTGTTTAGTATTTGCAATCAAGTGTAACTAGTGTATTAGTTTTTAACCCCTTAAGGACCACAGGTTTATCCATTTTTGCACTTTCGTTTTTTTCCCTCATCACCTTCTAAAAATCATAACGCTTTCAACTTTGCACCTACAGATTCATATGAGGGCTTATTTTTTGTGCCACCAATTGTACTTGTTAATGAAATCAATCATTTCACCACAAAATTTACAGCAAACCCTGAAAAAAAATACTTGTGGAGCAAAATTGGGAAAAAAAATTCCATTTTGTAGATTTTGGGGGCTTCCCATTCTACGCGGTGCACTTTTCGTTAAAAATGACACCATATATTTATTCTGTAGGTCCATATGGTTACAATGATACCCAATTATATATAGGTTTTTCTTTATTTTACTACTTACTTTAATTTTACTACTACTTTGCTAAAATTATAACTACATTTATTATGAAGTTTTTATCGGTACCATGATTGTTTTGATCGGACTTGTTTATCACTTTTTATAAATTTTTTTAGGGTATACAAAGTGACCAAAAATACACAATTTTGTATTTTAGAATTTTTTTAAGTGTACGCCATTGACCGTGTGTGGTTTAATCAACATTATATTTTTATAGATCGGACATTTATGCACGCGGCGATACCACAAATGTTTATTTTTATTTACATTTTTTTTCTTTATGGGAAAATGGGGGTTGATTTCAACTTTTATTAAGGAAGGGGTTAAATCACATGTATTCACTTTTTTTTTAAAACTATGTTTTAGCCCCCATAGGGGACTTTTACTTGCAATCCTTTGGTTGCATACACTGTTCAATGCTATGCCATAGCATAGCATTGATCAGTGTAATCTGCACTTGATTGCTCAAGCCTGGATCTCAGGCTTGGAGCAATCAAATGACGATCGGACAGCGTGGAGCGAGGTAAGGAGCCCCCCCCCCCCCCCGCTGTCTTCTCAGCTGTTTAGGACTATTTAGTACTATTTAGTACTATTAGTACTAACCGCCAGTGATTTCTTCCGTTTCTAACTAAAAGGTTAATACCGGACATCAGCACGATCGACGGTGTCCGGTATTAGCCCTGCGTCCGTGGTCTTTAAGGGGTTAAATGCTCCTTTAAGACAGGAATGGTCTATGACTACTTCTTTATATGACTTGTACAAGTTTTACACACATCTTACCTTGTTGGTTGTTGATCCATAATAGGGGACATGATCCCATGTGGCAACAAACACCCACTGGGCTTTGAAGCTCTGATCATCGGTATAATCTCTAATATCAGATGTTGCACGAGCTAGAAGTCCTGTATCGCTGATGCTCTGCCGATAATATATGTTACCCCCACCAGGGTTGTAGACATCAGCCCAGAAAGGAGCTATGAATGGATTATTTATAGATAGTGGGAGACTTTGGGGTGTAAATGATGAAATTGGGGAAATGAACGACAATAATCCATTGTTGTCTACCTGTTAACACAAAATCAGTAATGTTACATCTTGTCAAGATAACACTGTAAAGGAGTACTCTGGGGAACTAAGCCCATAGCACATCCTTAGCCTCTCATGAACTATTTAATTGTCTAAATATCATTCATTAGCTCTATAGAAGCAGTTTCCCCTCTGATCGTCACTTACATGCACAGTGAGGGAATTACATTATCCAGCCATCTACTCTGTCTCTGTCCAAATCCCTCTTTGATAGCAGCCCCCACCCTCCTGAATGACAAAGACCATGTGGTTTCTGCCCTGCCACAATAAGTCATGCTCTTTAGTGCTGAGAACTGGGAAGTGTGTGCAGCCTTAGCCAATCAGACACTGAATCTCTCTCTGCAGTACCTCTTTAAGCATTATTTGTCATCATTTTCCAAATAGACCTTGATGTTAAGACTTCTATATGTGACAATAAGGAAACCTATGTCACACAAGAAATTACCAGCATTTTAAAGGGCATCTCCATCATTTCATGGGATTACTATCTCTGGATGAATACTGTTGACTTTCCCCTATGATATGATACATTAATTATCATTGATGTATAAAACAAAAGCTCTGCCCCTCCTCCACAGCTAATGTAGGTAACAATATTTATAATACATATTAACTAGTAATGCCCTGTATCCTATATACTTACATAAAGATTGGAATAATTACTTCCAAACAAAGGAACGGGTATTGAGAGAGGTATTAATGGTGATGACCCATCATCAGATACTGGACTGAGAACATCAACCGTGGATCCATATGGATAGAGAAGATCTGATGAGGAACAAGACATATATATATAGATCGAACTTCTTCACGTCTTGTCGAACCCCAATGGAAGGAACATATTACTTGTAGATTATATATAGTAAGAGAAGAACTGAAGCAGAAATGATAAAATATACATCTGCTAATCACATCTCATGAGGTTGTGAGATGATGTACCTGAGGGTTGTTGTCTGGTCGTGGAAGAAGACGATGTCACCGTGTCGGCAGTAGATGTCGTTGTAGATGCTTGGTTATTGGTCAACATTGTGGTTGGTGGTGTTGAAGTAGGAGGATGATGGGAAAAAAGAATTGAAATAGTTGTAGTTATTGTTAGTATTACATTAAAGTAACTGTCTGGAGCAGGAGGTGGATGACTGATTTAAAAACATTTTTTTCCTCCGGAGTACCCCTTTAATGTAGTATCGGGAGAAAAGATAAAATTTTCTTTGATCACAATCCACGTAGCCGAAGAGGATGAACAAGCCATTGGTTGACTAATGTATTAAACATATTGTAATAAACATTACATTTATTAAACAACTTTGTTGTTTTTACATTTCAGGGCAATAAAAGCCCATGCAGAATAGATCAACAGCAAATTACTTACCCAGCAGAAGAATAAGTGTCACAGCAAGGACCATCATATTTCGATATGACTAAGGTTCTGTAACCTACAGATGTGGAAATTCTTTCACATTCTTCTATAACAAGAAATAAATAATAAACAATATTAAATTATATTCACTTAACTGACTGTAAATTGTGGCCGAGGAAATGGATAGAAACAATAGATGAAGGAATGTCTTTATCTATTGCGACCAAAGTTCACGCCATGTCCCCGTCGATGGCAAAACAAGCCACGTCGGAACGCTTAGGGTCTATTCACATGGCAGAATGCCGCCTCAAATTCAAAGGGTACTCCGGCAAAAAACATCTGATCCCCTCTCCGAAGGATCTCCAGCTCCGTAGCGAACTCCGCTCCGTGGCAGATGACTGGCGACTACAGCTGCCACGCCCCCCTCCAGTCATGTCTATGGGAGGAGGCATGACGCTGTTACGCCAATCGCTCCGGGTCCCCGCTCCTCCCCGGAGCGCTCGCTACACTCTCCTCACTGCAGCGCTCCGGTCAGATCCACTGACCCGGGGCGCTGCGATACCGCCTCCAGCCGGGATGCGATTCGCGATGCGGGTAGCGCCCGCTCGCGATGCGCATCCCGGCTCCCGTACCTGACTCGCTCTCCGTCAGTCCTGTCCCGGCGCGCGCGGCCCCGCTCCCTAGGGCGCGCGCGCCGGGTCTTTGCGATTTAAAGGGCCACTGCGCCGCTGATTGGCGCAGTGGTTCCAATTAGTGTTATCACCTGTGCACTTCCCTATATCACCTCACTTCCCCTGCACTTCCTTGCCGGATCTTGTTGCCATCGTGCCAGTGAAAGCGTTTCCTTGTATGTTCCTAGCCTGTGTTCCAGACCTCCTGCCGTTGCCCCTGACTACGATCCTTGCTGCCTGCCCCGACCTTCTGCTACGTCCGACCTTGCTTCTGTCTACTCCCTTGTACCGCGCCTATCTTCAGCAGCCAGAGAGGTTGAGCCGTTGCTAGTGGATACGACCTGGTCACTACCGCCGCAGCAAGACCATCCCGCTTTGCGGCGGGCTCTGGTGAAAACCAGTAGTGACTTAGAACCGATCCACTAGCACGGTCCACGCCAATCCCTCTCTGGCACAGAGGATCCACTACCTGCCAGCCGGCATCGTGACAGTAGATCCGGCCATGGATCCCGCTGAAGTTCCTCTGCCAGTTGTCGCTGACCTCACCACGGTGGTCGCCCAGCAGTCGCAACAGATAGCGCAACAAGGCCAACAGCTGTCTCAACTGACCGTTATGCTTCAGCAGTTACTACCACAGCTTCAGCAATCATCTCCTCCGCCAGCTCCTGCATCTCCTCCGCAGCGAGTGGCCGCTTCTGGTCTACGACTATCCTTGCCGGATAAATTTGATGGGGACTCTAAGTTTTGCCGTGGCTTTCTTTCCCAATGTTCCCTGCACCTGGAGATGATGTCGGACCAGTTTCCCACTGAAAGGTCTAAGGTGGCTTTCGTAGTCAGCCTTCTGTCTGGAAAAGCCCTGTCTTGGGCCACACCGCTCTGGGACCGCAATGACCCCGTCACTGCCTCTGTACACTCCTTCTTCTCGGAAATTCGAAGTGTCTTTGAGGAACCTGCCCGAGCCTCTTCTGCTGAGACTGCCCTGTTGAACCTGGTCCAGGGTAATTCTTCCGTTGGCGAGTATGCCGTACAATTCCGTACTCTTGCTTCAGAATTATCCTGGAATAATGAGGCCCTCTGCGCGACCTTTAAAAAAGGCCTATCCAGCAACATTAAAGATGTTCTGGCCGCACGAGAAATCCCTGCTAATCTACATGAACTCATTCACCTAGCCACTCGCATTGACATGCGTTTTTCCGAAAGGCGTCAGGAGCTCCGCCAGGATATGGACTCTGTTCGCACGAGGCGTTTCTCCTCCCCGGCTCCTCTCTCCTCTGGTCCCCTGCAATCTGTTCCTGTGCCTCCCGCCGTGGAGGCTATGCAGGTCGACCGGTCTCGCCTGACACCTCAAGAGAGGACACGACGCCGCATGGAGAATCTCTGCCTGTACTGTGCTAGTACCGAACACTTCCTGAAGGATTGTCCTATTCGTCCTCCCCGCCTGGAAAGACGTACGCTGACTCCGCACAAAGGTGAGACAGTCCTTGATGTCTACTCTGCTTCTCCACGTCTTACTGTGCCTGTGCGGATGTCTGCATCTGCCTTCTCCTTCTCTGCTGTGGCCTTCTTGGACTCCGGATCTGCAGGAAATTTTATTTTGGCCTCTCTCGTCAACAGGTTCAACATCCCGGTGACCAGTCTCGCCAGACCCCTCTACATCAATTGTGTAAACAATGAAAGATTGGACTGTACCATACGTTTCCGCACGGAGCCCCTTCTAATGCACATCGGACCTCATCACGAGAGGATTGAACTTTTGGTCCTTCCCAATTGCACTTCTGAAATTCTCCTTGGACTTCCCTGGCTTCAACTTCACTCCCCAACCCTGGATTGGTCCACTGGGGAGATCAAGAGTTGGGGGCCCTCTTGTTCCAAGGACTGCCTAAAACCGGTTCCCAGTAACCCTTGCCGTGACTCTGTGGTTCCTCCCGTAACCGGTCTCCCTAAGGCCTATATGGACTTTGCGGATGTTTTTTGCAAAAAACAAGCTGAGACTCTACCTCCTCACAGGCCTTATGATTGTCCTATCGACCTCCTCCCGGGCACTACTCCACCCCGGGGCAGAATTTATCCTCTGTCCGCCCCAGAGACTCTTGCCATGTCTGAATACGTCCAGGAAAATTTAAAAAAGGGCTTTATCCGTAAATCCTCCTCTCCTGCCGGAGCCGGATTTTTCTTTGTGTCCAAAAAAGATGGCTCTCTACGCCCTTGCATTGACTACCGCGGTCTTAATAAAATCACGGTTAAGAACCGCTACCCCCTACCTCTCATCTCTGAACTCTTTGATCGCCTCCAAGGTGCCCACATCTTTACCAAACTGGACTTAAGAGGTGCTTATAATCTCATCCGCATCAGAGAGGGGGATGAATGGAAAACGGCATTTAACACCAGAGATGGACACTTTGAGTATCTGGTCATGCCCTTTGGCCTGTGCAACGCCCCTGCCGTCTTCCAAGACTTTGTTAATGAAATTTTTCGTGATCTTTTATACTCCTGTGTTGTTGTATATCTGGACGATATCCTGATTTTTTCTGCCAATCTAGAAGAACACCGCCAGCATGTCCGTATGGTTCTTCAGAGACTTCGTGACAATCAACTCTATGCCAAAATAGAGAAATGTCTGTTTGAATGCCAATCTCTTCCTTTCCTAGGATACTTGGTCTCTGGCCAGGGACTACAAATGGATCCAGACAAACTCTCTGCCGTCTTAGATTGGCCACGCCCCTCCGGACTCCGTGCTATCCAACGTTTTTTGGGGTTCGCCAATTATTACAGACAATTTATTCCACATTTTTCTACCGTTGTGGCTCCTATCGTGGCTTTAACCAAAAAAAATGCCGATCCCAAGTCTTGGCCTCCTCAAGCGGAAGACGCCTTTAAACGGCTCAAGTCTGCCTTTTCTTCGGCTCCCGTGCTCTCCAGACCTGACCCATCTAAACCCTTCCTATTGGAGGTTGACGCCTCCTCTGTGGGAGCTGGAGCTGTCCTTCTACAAAAAAATTCTTCCGGGCATGCTGTTACTTGTGGTTTTTTTTCTAGGACCTTCTCTCCGGCGGAGAGAAACTACTCCATCGGGGATCGAGAGCCTCTAGCCATTAAATTAGCACTTGAGGAATGGAGGCATCTGCTGGAGGGATCAAGATTTCCAGTTATTATTTACACCGATCACAAGAACCTCTCCTACCTCCAGTCTGCCCAACGGCTGAATCCTCGCCAGGCCAGGTGGTCTCTGTTCTTTGCCCGATTTAATTTTGAAATTCACTTTCGGCCTGCCGATAAGAACATTAGGGCCGATGCTCTCTCTCGTTCCTCGGATGCTTCTGAAGTTGAACTCTCTCCGCAACACATCATTCCTCCTGACTGCCTGATTTCCACTTCTCCAGCCTCCATCAGGCAAACTCCTCCAGGAAAGACCTTTGTTTCTCCACGCCAACGCCTCGGAATCCTCAAATGGGGCCACTCTTCCCATCTCGCAGGTCATGCGGGCATCAAGAAATCTGTGCAACTCATCTCTCGCTACTATTGGTGGCCGACTCTGGAGACGGATGTTGTGGACTTTGTGCGAGCCTGCACTATCTGTGCCCGGGATAAGACTCCTCGCCAGAAGCCCGCTGGTTTTCTTCATCCTCTGCCTGTCCCCGAACAGCCTTGGTCTCTGATTGGTATGGATTTTATTACTGACTTACCCCCATCCCATGGCAACACTGTTATTTGGGTGGTCGTTGATCGATTCTCCAAAATGGCACATTTCATCCCTCTTCCTGGTCTTCCTTCAGCGCCTCAGTTGGCTAAACAATTTTTTGTACACATTTTTCGTCTTCACGGGTTGCCCACGCAGATCGTCTCGGATAGAGGCGTCCAATTCGTGTCTAAATTCTGGAGGGCTCTCTGTAAACAACTCAAGATTAAATTAAATTTTTCTTCTGCATATCATCCTCAATCCAATGGACAAGTAGAAAGAATTAACCAGGTCTTGGGTGATTATTTACGACATTTTGTTTCCTCCCGCCAGGATGACTGGGCAGATCTTCTACCATGGGCCGAATTCTCGTATAACTTCAGAGTCTCTGAATCTTCCTCCAAATCCCCATTTTTCGTGGTGTACGGCCGTCACCCTCTTCCCCCCCTCCCTACCCCCTTGCCCTCTGGTCTGCCCGCTGTGGATGAAATTTCTCGTGATCTTTCCATCATATGGAGAGAGACCCAAAATTCTCTCTTACAGGCTTCATCACGCATGAAGAAGTTCGCGGATAAGAAAAGAAGAGCTCCTCCCATTTTTTCCCCTGGAGACAAGGTATGGCTCTCCGCTAAATATGTCCGCTTCCGTGTCCCTAGCTATAAGTTGGGACCACGCTATCTTGGTCCTTTCAAAATTTTGTGCCAGATTAATCCTGTCTCTTACAAACTTCTTCTTCCTCCTTCTCTTCGTATTCCTAATGCCTTTCACGTTTCTCTTCTTAAACCACTTATCATTAACCGTTTCTCTCCCAAATCTGTTCCTCCCACTCCTGTTTCCGGCTCCTCGGACATCTTCTCCGTCAAAGAGATTCTGGCATCTAAAAAGGTCAGAGGGAAAACCTTTTTTTTAGTGGATTGGGAGGGTTGTGGTCCAGAAGAGAGATCCTGGGAACCTGAGGACAACATCCTAGACAAAAGTCTGCTCCTCAGGTTCTCAGGCTCTAAGAAGAGGGGGAGACCCAAGGGGGGGGGGGGTACTGTTACGCCAAGCGCTCCGGGTCCCCGCTCCTCCCCGGAGCGCTCGCTACACTCTCCTCACTGCAGCGCTCCGGTCAGATCCACTGACCCGGGGCGCTGCGATACCGCCTCCAGCCGGGATGCGATTCGCGATGCGGGTAGCGCCCGCTCGCGATGCGCACCCCGGCTCCCGTACCTGACTCGCTCTCCGTCAGTCCTGTCCCGGCGCGCGCGGCCCCGCTCCCTAGGGCGCGCGCGCGCCGGGTCTTTGCGATTTAAAGGGCCACTGCGCCGCTGATTGGCGCAGTGGTTCCAATTAGTGTTATCACCTGTGCACTTCCCTATATCACCTCACTTCCCCTGCACTTCCTTGCCGGATCTTGTTGCCATCGTGCCAGTGAAAGCGTTTCCTTGTATGTTCCTAGCCTGTGTTCCAGACCTCCTGCCGTTGCCCCTGACTACGATCCTTGCTGCCTGCCCCGACCTTCTGCTACGTCCGACCTTGCTTCTGTCTACTCCCTTGTACCGCGCCTATCTTCAGCAGCCAGAGAGGTTGAGCCGTTGCTAGTGGATACGACCTGGTCACTACCGCCGCAGCAAGACCATCCCGCTTTGCGGCGGGCTCTGGTGAAAACCAGTAGTGACTTAGAACCGATCCACTAGCACGGTCCACGCCAATCCCTCTCTGGCACAGAGGATCCACTACCTGCCAGCCGGCATCGTGACAGACGCCTATGTACTAGGCATGAATGGAGGGGGCGTAGAGTGGCGTGACGTGGAGCTTCCGGGTTTCCAGTGGGACCCCCACGATCAGACATCTTATCCCCTATCCTTTGGATAGGGGATAAGATGTTTTTTGCCGGAGTACCCCTTTAAAGCCCATAGACTTCTATGGGATTCCACACTCCCATTCACACTTCTGAATTTCCGCTTGCGGAAATTCAGAAGTGTGAATGGGAGTGCGGAATCCCATAGAAGTCTATGTTCTTTAATCTGAGGCAGAATTCCGCAAGCGGAAATTCTGCCGTGTGCATAGACCTTTACTCTACTAAAGTAAATCATTTTAACCTTGAAAATTCATTAAGCTAAAATATTTGCTGAGAGGTAGATCTGTCCTATAGTTTCCGGATCAACCAGTTACAAACAAAGCAGATTTAAATGTACTTATTTTAGGAATTATTTTCAGCCAGATTGTTCAATTCTACTGGCATCTCTCTTAGGGCAGGAATCAAAAGTAATTATTTGACGGTCTATTGACTCTAGAATGCAGATATGTACAGTCATGGCCGTAAATGTTGGCACCCCTGAAATTTTTCTAGAAAATGAAGTATTTCTCACAGAAAAGGATTGCAGTAACACATGTTTTGCTATACACATGTTTATTCCCTTTGTGTGTATTAGAACTAAACCAAAAAAAGGGAGGAAAAAGAGCAAATTGGACATAATGTCACCAAACTCCAAAAATGGGCTGGGCAAAATTATTGGCACCCTTAACTTAATATTTGGTTGCACACCCTTTGGAAAAAATAACTGAAATCAGTGTCTTCCTATAACCATCAATAAGCTTCTTACACCTCTCAGCCGGAATGTTGGACCACTCTTCCTATATCCATCAATAAGCTTCTTACACCTCTCAGCCGGAATGTTGGACCACTCTTCCTTTACAAACTGCTCCCGGTCTCTTATTGGAAGGCGCCTTTTCCCAACAGTAATTATAAGATCTCTCCACAGGTGATCAATGGGATTTAGATCTGGACTCATTGCTGCCACTTCAGAACTCTCCAGTGCTTTGTTGCCATCCATTTCTGGGGGCTTTTTGACGTATGTTTGGGGTCATTGTCCTGCTGGAAGACCCAAGTTCTCGGACGCAAACGCAGCTTTCTGACCCTGGGCTGTTCAGTGTGACCTAAATCCATTGGTAATCCTCAGATTTCATGATGCCTTGTACACATTCAAGGCCCCCAGTACGTATGTGGTATGCACTTATGAGGGGGACAATGAGCTCCAGTACGCTTAAAAAAGTATTTGTGTACAACACCAGCAGTACACACCAGTGATGCAGCACACAGTCGCTGTGTACTTTCTCTCTCAATCTCACTCCCTACCCTATCAGTGCTTCTAGCCTGGATTTGGGCTTGAGGTGAATCGCTGCTGTAAAAATTCTTTTCTGTGCAACACACTGCTCTCTATCCCTCTCTCTGTGCAACAGAACACTGATGTGACTGGGAAGTGAATCGCTGCTGGAAAATTGTTTTTCTGTGCAACACACCGCGCTGTCTGTCCCTCTCGATCTCTCTGCAATAAAAGGATGAAGTGACTGGCCACAAGATGACTGCCGATTATATAGGGCTGTGACATCACAGGGGTGACTGGCTGCTGATAGACTGCATGCTGCATGTGATTCAGGGTCATCTCGCCTACCCGCCTTCCCACCTTCCCAGCGTTCCTTTCCTCATGTCCTCACATGGGGATCTGCCATTTTAGATGCCCTGGAGCCTGAACCGCACTAAATGGAGTTTAATGAAATGATTTGCGTGATTGAATCGCGGTGATATTCGCATTCGTTGCAAACCGAATTTTGCCTGAAATTCGTAACGAATTCAGATTTGTCAGATTCGTTTCGCTCATCCATACTGTACAGATTTCCTCTCTCTCCAGGGAACTGCATTGTCAGTAAATTAATGGAAGGAGGTATTGACCAATGGGTCATGGAAAGCAAAGGGTTAATAACCACCAGACCCTTCTGTCCTGGGGGGCAAAATCAGACGTCATAATATGAGGTTAATTTTGATATTTGCTATGGGGTCTCCTTTCTTTTATGTGCGCCACTGCATGCTAAGATTAAAGGGGTTATCCAGGAAAAGAAAATCAGAGCTAATTTCTTTCAAAAACAGCTCCACGTCTGTCCCCAGGTTGTGTGTGGTTTTACAACTTGGCTCCATTCACTTTAGTGGAACTAGGCTGCAGAACCACACCCAACCTGGAGACAGAAAGGGAGCATTTTTTTAATAAAATAAATTAGCTCTGTTTTATTTTTTTTAATTCCTGGATAACCTCTTTAAAACTATCATTTGAAGGGGTACTGTGATGAAAAACACTTTTTTTTTTTAAATCAACGGGTACCAGAAAGTGAACAGATTTGTAAATTACTTCTATATAAAAATCTAAATCTTTCCAGTACTTGTCAGCAGCTGAATGCTCCAGAGGAAGTTGTGTAGTTTTTTACCAGTCTGACCACAGTGCTCTCTGCTGCCATCTCTGTTCGTGTCAGGAATTATCTGGAGCAGGAGAGGTTTGCTTTAGGGATTTGCCTGACACAGACAAAGGTGGCAGCAGAGAGTACTGTGGTCAGACTAAAAAGAACTATGCAACTTCCTGTCAAGCATACAGCAGCTGATGAGTACTGGAAGGATTTAGATTTTATATAGAAGCAGGCATCAGTGTCGAGATATACAGATCTTTATGTACAGTATTATCTAAGGCAATGTTTCCCAATCATGGTGCCTACAGCTGTTGCAGAACTAAAACTCTCAGCATGCCCGGACAGCCAATGGCACAGACTAGAGCAGTGTTTTCAAATCAGGGTGCCTTCAGCTGTTGCAAAACAACAGCTCCCAGCATGTCTGTCCGGGCATGCTGGGAGTTGTAATTTTTGCAACAGCTGGAGGAACCCAGGTTATACATATAATTATTTTTATTCTTTATTACATTATTTTATTTAAATAGGGGGCTAAAACATGTAATCTTCTGATTGCATATACTGATCAATGCTATGCCATAGCATAGCATTGATCAGTGTTCTCGGTGCTTTGCTGCTCCTGCCTGCTGAGCAGGCATGGAGCAGTAGATCACCGACAGAGCAGTAGATCGGACGACGGAGAGGCAGGGAGGACACTTTCGTCGTTCGGTAAGCTGAACGGGATATCACGATTTTATCAGGACAGTCCCGATCAGCTCTGCTGAGCTGCCGGGACAGTTTTAGTTTAGTTTTAGATGCCGCTATCAACTTTGATCATAGCATCTAAGGGGTTAATGCCGGGCATCGGCCCGATCGGTGTTGCCCGGCATTAGCCGTGGGTCCTGACTGCCGGTAACAACCGGGACCCATGGGGTTTAACCTGTTCTCCGCTGGTGAGAACAGTTTAAGCCCTGTTAACGGGATGAGGGCGTACAGGTACGCCCTGCGTCCTTAAGGACTCAGGATTCAGGGTGTACTTGTATGCCCAGCGTCCTTAACAGGTAAATAATAATCATCATAATAACAACAACAATAATAATAATAATATTAGTAATACAAATTATATTGATAATAATTTAAAAAACACACCGTTAATATTTTGATATTGTCATATTCTGAAATATCTGATCTAATAAAATATAACCTTTCCATTTACTGTGTATCGCACAATGGACACTGCAAATGAATACAAATAAAGAAAAAAAACACAATGTTTTTTGGTTACCTTGCAATAGACAAAAAAAAAATTATTAAAAAGTTATCAAATAGTCCCATTTACAAAAAAATAGAATAAAATACAACAGATCACTGCAAAAAAAAAGACAACAACAACATAACCCCAGACAACTCCGTAGACTGCAAAGAAAGAAATAAGAGAAAAAAATAATAAACAATTATAAATATGTAAAGAAACTAAAGAAAATGTTTTTGCTGTTCAGATCAAGGCTTCAAACGCTGCTATTAAATAAAAATCTGTCAGCGTCAGTAAGGATTATTAAGTAGAATATTTAGCTTTTGTGTTGTAGCTCTGGTTAGAGACTCTTCCAAATTATTGGAAGTTTTGTGTAAAAAATAACAAGAATAAATAAATATATTCAATACCTTAAAACTTCGTGGGTATTGGAACTTAAGAATGTAGGATGTTTAGATGATTCCATAGATTATTAGATAAAATAGACAGGATCCTTACATAGCGTCTTCTCGATGTCTCTTGGTGACAATACTAAAACATTAGTGAACTCTTCCTACTTAAATTCTATTTGTCACCTGATGGTTATGAGGTGTGTCTGTATATGAAAGGTCGTGCAACAAGAATTTCAAGTGTTTGCACCTGACCCTTTTGCATCGCACACATATACTGTATTGCAAAAAATGCTTTATATAATTGTTTTTTAAAAAAAATATAATTATAAAGGATTTATTTTATTGAAAAGTTTTCACCCATACATCAGTAGATCAGTGTATAGTAAATAAACACAGTGTAAATTGCGTTGTTCCATAAACACTTTGCAAAACAATGCAAAGAAATGACAACAGAAAAATGCAGCAACAAAAAAATTCTTCATGTGTCATGCTAATCCTATCAGGTGGGTTAGGGGTGAAAAGGGACACAGAAAGGGGCAAAGAAGGATGGAGTCAGGAAAATGGAATGGCGCTAATACTCAAACACTAATTTAAAAACACTTTGTAAAAAAAAATTTGGAAATGTATTATTTATTTATGTATTCATTTTGTCTTAAAATAATTGAATATTTACAATTAAAATTAAGTTATAATAATTGCAAGTCATTGAAACTTTACAACACATATCGACAATTCATTGATTGTTTAATCTTTTATTTTAATTGTACAATTGAAATCAACAGTTCATTAATTATTTATTAAATTTAGCTTCATTACCAAATCGTTGAAAAACTACAACTAAACTTTACACTTATTTTATAATTTTTATCTTAGTTGTAAATCATTGAAAATCAATGTATTATTTATTTAATCACTGAAAACTTTCAATTAAAGTTGACATTTTTTTAGTGATCTATATAGTGTATATCTATTTAGTGATTTATTTTATTCTAATTACAAATTACTTAAAATGGACAGTGAAAATTGGCAATTTATAAATGATCTATTAATATTATTTTGATTGCACACAATTAGAATGTATAATTAAATTTGACAATTTATTAATTATTGATTACTTTTTATCTTAGTTACATATAATTTAAAATTTACAATAAAAATTTGCAATTTATTAATTATTGATTCATTTTAGCTTAACTGAAAATTACTAGAATTTTACAATTCATATTGTTTTTATTGGAGCTGAGCTAATTTTCAAAAGTTCAGGTCAATGGCTCGCCAAACTTTTCAAAAAAGTTTGGTTCACGGCAATCAGGATCTTCAGCAATAAAATAACACTTGTATAACACTACTCTAAAGCTGTGTACAACTCTACTACTATTTACAAATAGGTTTTGTAAATTCTGAAAAGTTTAAAAAAATTATAAAGAAATTTCCCTTTTTGGGAGTAGCTACAGTTTTGTGGCTGGCAAGTAATGAAGACGCAATAGCTTTTTCCAAGTGTTTCAAAAATGTTCCTTTTTGGGAGTTGCAACAGGATTGGTGTCCCAAAATTGTAAAGAACAAATAGCTTTTGTATGAATATCAGAAAATAAAATGATCCCTTTTGGGTTCAGGAGTTGTCCTAAATTTCTCCCTTCATGAAAGTTGCAACCGGATTGGTGTCCCAGATTTGTGAAGAATAAAACTTTTACATGAAAAGCTGGAAAAAAATATCCCTTTTTTTTTTTGGAAACATGAGTTGTGTAGGTGTAGGTCTGGCTGGTATTAGCAGCAGAATCTCTATACTGTATTGCAAAAAATGCTTTATATAATTGTTTTAAAAAAAAAATATATTTATAAAGGATTTATTTTATTGAAAAGTTTTCACCCATACATCAGTAGATCAGTGTATAGTAAATAAACACATTGTAAATTGCGTTGTTCCATAAACACTTTGCAAAACAATGCAAAGAAATGACAACAGAAAAATGCAGCAACAAAAAAATTCTTCATGTGTCATGCTAATCCTATCAGGTGGGTTAGGGGTGAAAAGGGACACAGAAAGGGGCAAAGGAGGATGGAGTCAGGAAAATGGAATGGCGCTAATACTCAAACACAAATTTAAAAACACTTTGTAAAAAAAAATTGGAAATGTATTATTTATTTATGTATTCATTTTATCTTAAAATAATTGAATCTTTACAATTAAAATTAATTTATAATAATTGCAAGTCATTGAAAATTTACAACACATCGACAATTCATTGATTGTTTAATCTTTTATTTTAATTGTACAATTGAAATCAACAGTTCATTAGTTATTTATTAAATTTATCTTCATTACCAAATCATTGAAAAACTACAGCTAAACTTTACAATTGTTTTATAATTTTTATCTTAGTTGTAAATCATTGAAAATATACAATTAAAATCAACAATGTATTATTTATTTAATCACTGAAAACTTTCAATTAAAGTTGACATTTTTTTAGTGATTTATTTATTTTATTCTAATTACAAATGACTTAAAATGAACAGTGAAAATTGACAATTCATAAATGATCTATTAATATTATTTTGATTGCACACAATTAGAATGTATAATTAAATTTGACAATTTATTAATTATTGATTACTTTTTATCTTAGTTACATATAATTTAAAATTTACAATTAAAATTTGCAATTTATTCACTATTGATTCATTTTATCTTAACTGAAATTTATTAGAATTTTACAATTCATATTGTTTTTATTGGAGCTAAGCTAATTTTCAAAAGTTCAGGTCAATGGCTCGCCAAACTTTTCAAAAAAGTTTGGTTCACGGCAATCAGGTTCTTCAGCAATAAAATAACACTTGTATAACACTACTCTAAAATTTACAAATAGGTTTTGTAAATTCTGAAAAGTTTAAAAAAATTATAAAGAAATTTCCCTTTTTGGGAGTAGATACAGTTTTGTGGCTGGCAAGTAATGAAGACGCAATAGCTTTTTCCAAGTGTTTCAAAAATGTTCCTTTTTGGGAGTTGCAACAGGATTGGTGTCCCGAAATTGAAAAGAACAAATAGCTTTTGAATGAATATCAGAAAATAAAATGATCCCTTTTGGGTTCAGGAGTTGTCCTAAATTTCTCCCTTCATGAAAGTTGCAACCGGATTGGTGTCCCAGATTTGTGAAGAATAAAACTTTTACATGAAAAGCTGGAAAAAAAAATCCCTTTTTTTTTTTTGGAAACATGAGTTGTGTAGGTGTAGGTCTGGCTGGTAGTAGCAGCAGCATCTCTGGCTGACTGGGGGTTCTTGTACTAGCCAGTGAAAAGCAGACATCGGTGGACTGGTGGTAGTTGTAGTAGCCAGCAGAAAGCAGGCAGTGGTGGACTGGTGGTAGTCGTAATAGCCAGCGGAAAGCAGGCAGTGTCGACAGCGAACAGCCGACATTGGCGGACTAATGATACTTCTAGCTAGACCTTGTGATGCCGCTCCATGTGCTTACTTAGAGCCGTTATTCCAAAACTGGTGGCAAAAGCTATCCTTCTGCTTAGCGCTAGGGGGAAGCAAAGGCAGAGATAATGGAATAGACCATCTAGGATGGATATTTCCATCATGCCATGTAGACAATGAGGAATACACTGACACCATGTCACTGACACCATGGTCAGACACTTCCTCCTTCTCAGAAGACTTGTATGACTTATACAGGCAAGCAATGATCTTGTTGCTAGCTGTAAGGTATGGACTACCCTGGTGTCATCTCAGTGTTTCTAGTACGTTCTTCATTCAGGTGCCAAAACACCATTCCTCCAGCTATTATTACTGCCATTGCCAGGCTCACTGGGCTTGGATTGCTTGTCTCTAGTTTCTACCTAAAATATCACTAACCCAAGTATGGACTTATACCTTTTTAAAATATTTCACTAAAGCAAGGTTTGGATCTTGTGCAGAGCATGTTGTAGGATTTGTGTAAAAGGGGAATTCTGGCCATAGACATAGCCGCTGGGACCCCCACGATCTCCTTGCAGCACCCGCATCTAATCCCGGGCTGCTGCTCCAGTCTCGGAAACCTCTGTGTTTCTGGGACTGGAGACATGACGACACTCCACGCCCCCTCCATTCATGTCTATGGGAGGGGGCATGATGGCCGTCTGGTCTCCAGTCCCAGAAACACAGAGGTTTCCAAGACTGGAGCAGCAGCCCAGCATAGTATGCGTGTGCTGTATGGAGATCACGGGGGGTCCCAGCGGTGGGCCTCCCGCAATCAGACATTTTATCCCCTATCCTTTGGATAGGGGATAAGATGTATATGGCTGGAATGCCCCTTTAAGCTTACAGTTTTCTCCTTTAATGATGTTCAGGAGACAAATTTTGCCAAAGGAGTCTGGCAGTGGCTTTTTTCTATTTCCTCATTGCGCTAAGCATGAAATTGTATGGATGAATTTAGGAGGGAGAGCTTTCATCCAACAGCTACATTGCAAATAGGAAAATAGATCATATCTTAAAGCATACCTGTCAGAGTGCCAAAAAAAAGTGATATGTTACTCAGTACCTAATCCTAATCATTTACATATAATTTTTATGTGTCTAGGACCTATATATCCTGGACAAATAGCATTTATATATTACTTACTTGCTTTGTCTTGTTACCTTGTGGAGGGGGCGTGTCCGTCTCTCTCCCTCACTGTGGATGACTCATCTGCTCTGAGTCTGGGAGCAGCCGGGCAGTCTGCAAATCACTGCACAGTAGTTTTTATGCATACATTTTCTATCTGTTCCTAGTAAAGCTGGATGCTATTCATCATAGCTGTCACTATGTGTATCTATCATTTAGCTTTCACATACTCCTGAATGTCTGATCAGCTTCTTTGTAATTCAGGAGTCAGAGAAAGCTTTGGCTGTTCAAGCATGCTGGGAATTGTAGTTTTGCAAGAGCTGGAGCTGCAGTGTTTATAAAGCATTGTGTTAGAGCAGTGTTGCCTTTAGCTGTTGCAAAACTACAACTCACAGCATGCCCACACATCCTTTGTCTGAAATTTTTGCTAGAGCTGGAGGCTACACAGCTGGAAAATACACAGCTCTAAAACAGAGTTTTACAAAGATTTTATCCCCAGCTGTTGCAAAACTACAACTCCCTAGTTGTAGTTTAGGAACAGCTGAAGGTTGCAGTGGTGCAATGGTGATCTCCTATACTGGATACCAACACACTTTAAGGCCGGTATCCAGTATGCTGCAAAATACAGAGTAGTCTGTCTGCATAAAGATAGATGACCCTAGTGGCGGCTATTTTCATTTTTTACTTTTTAGTAAAATTGACTTTTTAAAAAAAATAAATGTATATTGAAAAAAGTAATCTTATCAGTAGTACTACAAAATATAAGTTTTTCATAATGACAGTGCCTATTTAAGTAGAGTAATGTAAACCTTGTGAGGAATGTTTTTATATCAACTTTAATAGCCCAGGGGCATAGATGAAGGTCAGCCCAATGATTTTCACCGTGTGAGGTAAGTTATCACTTGACATCAATTATACATTTTGGAAACACCGTAATTGAAAGGAATTGGTGCTTGTACCAGGAATATATGTAGCCCTGTCTGACAATTAACACATGTACAATGTATTCAGGAAGTTTTCAGATCTTTTTGCTTTTTTCACATTTTGTCATGTTGCTCCTTGTGCTGAAAAAACAAAAAATGGCCCCGATCAATCTGCACTCAATTCCCTCATAATGACAAAGTGAAAATAGAATTTTAGACATTTTGGAAAAGGAAAAACTAAACTTTTGCAAGGGCATAAGTATTCAGACCTTTTAATATGACACGTAAAATTTATCTCTGGCTCCTCCCATTTCTCCTAATCATCTCTGAGATGTTTCTCCATCTTGATTGGAGTCACCTGTAGTAAATTTAGATTATTGGACAGGATTTGGAAAGCCACAGTCCTGTCTATATAAGGTCTCACAGCTGACAATGTATATCAGAGCAAACACCAAGCCATGAGGGGTAAGAATTGCCTGTAGAGCTCAGGGGTTGTGTGGAGGCAAAGATCTGGAGAAGAGGACTAAACATTTCTGCTGCTCTGAAAGATCCCAAGAGCCATGGTGGCCTCCATAATTCTTACATGGAAGAAGTTTAGAACAACAAAGACTTCTCCCAGAGGAGTCTTTCCTCCATGTTGTTTTAACTGCTTCAGATACAAGAAGAATGGGGCATTGTCCTATTGTTATTCTTCCAGTGTTTTATCATGTAGAAAATTAAAGAGTAAAACATCAGCAGAATCTGGTCAAACAAAAACATTTATTCTTACATTTGACAATTTGTTTTGATATTGTTACATTTTATGGGAAGCGTTTGCACAGTTAATGGGAAACAACTGCAACCAGATTTAAGGCATTTGGAACAATTCATTTTGAACACTGGGTGCGGGCTGCGGGGGTCGGGACGTCACAGTCACATCCCTCCTGACACCACGCCCCCTCAATGCAAGTCTATGGAAGGGGGCACGACGGCCAGTTGTTTCCATTTACAGGATTCCCTTTTGTCAGATTTTTCTTCCCTCCATGGGACCATTATTTGCATACTCTTCATATGAGAAAACCCAATAGGTTGTTAGTGAAATCCTGAACCAATAAGGGTCTGTTCACATGGTGGAATTTCCGCTTTGAATTAAAGCCCATAAACTTCTATGGGATTCCGCACTCTCATTCAATCGTCTGAAATTCCGCTTCTGGAATTTCAGAAGGCTGAATGGGAGTGCAGAATCCCATAGAAGTCTATGGGCTTTAATTTGAGGCTGAAATTCACTCCTGGCCCCAGATAGTCTAGCCCTGATGATCAGACCTCACTCCAAGTCAAGCAGATCATTTAATTTTCCCATCTAATGGGGATTCACACTAAAACTGATCCATCGAAAACTGGTGACTGGATTCTATTCTGCACTTTGGGGTTACATATCAATTGTGAATGAGCAGCTGTCTCTTATAAAGTATCCATTCAGTGTATGTGTGTGCATTACATGCCAAATCATTTATGGTAATCATGATGATTTAGATTGCATTTTTTTGGGTTGTAGAAATAAAGTCTTAGAAAGTTTGTCACTTATGTTTAGCAGTACAATCCCAAACAGGTGCCATGGACTATGGAGACTACACTGTTCCTGACATACAACCACTACCATTACTTATACAAGATGACTCCATCTACCAAGTCTTGTTGCAGTGATGCCTATTGATTGTGAGCAACAGAACCACGACAAGGTCCTTCCCATGTCTGTTGAAAAATATTGGTGGAGCTCTGCTCCATGTCCTTATGTAGGACACCAGAATCTGATAACAGTATATGACATATTCAATGACTAAAATACTTACTGCATCCTTACCATTGAACTCCAATGGAGGAGGTAACGGGTTTATAGACGATATATTTTTTCCTCTTTATTTTTCCAAGCATGGCAAGATGAGGAAATTCATGAAATGCTGATCACACAAAAAAACTAAGCTAAGATCAGTTTAACAAGATGAAAGAATGTACATATAATGCTGGAAAAAATTAACTGGGAAAATCACCCATGATTTAGAAGAGAAGTCAAATTTATAAGCATAGTTAAATAGTAAAATGTTATGACTTTGCTAAAAACAAATGTCAACAATGAAATCATCAATGATGAAAACAGTATAAGGCAAATAATAAATTATTATAAGGTTTTATTATTATAAATCAATATATTATACATTTTATGAATATATAAATATCATCATTATATTTAGATGTTATTTATTTATTATTATTTTATAAGTGGAATTTTATAATATTCAAATGCAAATGTTTATAAGAATTTCCAAGTATTGAATCATCAAGCATTTTTCTGAGGTTAAGGGGAACGTTGCAGTGCAGTATTATTTTTTATTCACTTTAAGTAAAAAATAATAATTGGATTTGTTTTGTTGAATTTATTGAATAAATTGCTGAATGCAAATTTATTTTGTTTACTTTTTATGCAATGTATTTTTATTTGCATCATTAGGTTAGGAGCGCTAGTGCAGATCAATGATTTTTAAGGGAAAAAAATTCCATCACGGCCGCGCAATTGACGCAATAAAATCCATACATTCTTGCCCAACACAGAATATCAAACTACAGACAAACAAAATATGCATAATGTTTAAGAAAAGTTAATAAAACATTCGGAAACTGATATATTTATGACAGTGGTAGTAGAAATAATAATAATAATAATAATAATAGTTATAATCTTTCTTCTATTATTTGATAATACAATTTACAGATAAAAATACATGATAAATTCAATTATAAATCAGTATCAATAATAAGGAAAAAATAATAATTATATTGATTATTACAATTATTTTTCATAATAATATGGTTTAATGGTAGAAATACAGATGCATGATACATTAATCACTTAATAAATAATAATAAATAATGATAATCGTAATAATATTTCCTGTCATCATCAGTTAAAATGGTCATACATACCTTCCCCTGTTCCCCTGCAGGATCTTAAGCAGCTCCTGTTTCTTTCCTTTTGGTCCCTCAATTTTTTTTCTTCTTCCCACTTCTGAGACGAGAGCTCTGTGCCGGATCTGCCCGCTAAGTCAATAACTGGTTATAGTGGGGTCCCATCTTGGCCAGTGATTGTCTAAGTGGGCAGGTCCTACACTGAGCTCTTGATTTGGAAGTCGGCAGAAGACAGGAGCAGTGGAGGATTAAAAGAAGTCTATTGGAAGCTGCAGAGGGACCACCATTGGACAGGGGGTAGGTAAGTGATAGTAGGTAAGGGTAGTAGGTAACTTATGTCGGTGATAGTATTTTCAAAGAACATAAAACCCTAGTAAATGTAAAAAACACCAGCCAAAAGGATTCTTTTTAGACTCAACGATAAATTAGATGGTGTAGATAAACGGAAATGCTCTGATTTTATCACTTACCTATAAATGTTGTTGAATTCTGAAGGACGTTTCTGTCCACATTGAAGGCCCATCGCCCAGTGACATTTATATTACTGGTGGCATTGAGCTGAACAATGGATATCGACTGGGAGTTTGGAAGTTGATAGGATATGGAGAAATCTTCATTGTTCAGACCCGCCTGTGGAGCACAACGTGAGTAACAGGATAGTAGCAGAAATTCACTTAAAAGTTTTATGTAGATTCCTCTTTTTGTACAATTCTAAAGGCTGAATAATGGTCTACCTTGGGTGAAGCTATAGTGGATAAAAGGTAACAGTCCCACTTGGGCTATGGTGACTGAGGGGGCTCAAAGACCTACTAATGGTTTGTTCTCATCACATTTGTACCATCTGTGGCACAGATTCATAAGAGAAATAGGGTGCAGATGTATCTATGCATAGAAAGGCATAGGCCCCATTACCCCTAATTGCCCAAACATAATCAGCTAGTGACTACATTCTGGTCACTTTCCATGTTTTGTCCAGGACTGCTGCATACAAGGCTTCCGAGTCACACACAAAACTCAAATACACTCAGAAAATGACCCAAATGTAGTCACTAGCTGACTATGTTCAGGCCACTGAAAGAACAATAATGGGGCCTGTGCCTCTCCATGCATGAATACATTGGCACCCAATTTTCAAATATTTCCAATGTATCTGTGTGGGGGAAGTTTATGCATTATACATTGTAAACCAGTGAAAGATTTTACATTGGGACTCCGGAAATTAATTATGAAAAAAAAAAAAACACAAAAATGATTATTATATAATATATAATATTCATTAGATTTTACTGAGAACACAAATAAGGCTATTATGCCATTATACATTCATTGCCCTTAGACCGGTGGTGGAGATGTCTACATGGTGTAACCCAAGGGCATAAAAACTCTTGGCCCCCAACAATTCAATCCTGATCATGTATGAGTGCTGAATATATATATATATACATATATATATATATATATATATATATATATATATATAATATATATACATATTGTGTAATTGATTCTGTGCTCCCACTTTTTGAAGTCTGCTTCTATCAATGTGAATAAATATTATTTGATTGCTTACATAAGATACAGGTCCTTCCTGTTCACCGTTATACAAGAACGGCCATTGCAGGTCCAGATAATTGAACAAGAGAAATGTCAGCTTCCCATCTGAGATCAGTACAGCCTGAAATGTATTCACCTGTAGGTCGAGAAGATATAACACATCCTATAACACACCGATAGATATTTATCCTCTACACTGTGATAAATTCAAAGATGAAGATTGGGACTTATGTAGTGTCAGCTCTAGGGGGCGCTAAGGAGCTGCATACTGTCTCATTGTTGAGCTCAGTGTATGAACACTATGCGGTAAGCTCCTTAGCTCCCCTAGTGGCATCATAGAGTTATCATTCAAAGGGGTATTCTCATGGCCAAAAGCATAGGGAGATAACGAGTGGGTTGGTGGGGGTCCGACCGATGGGTCTGAGAACGCAAGAAAGCTCAGCGCTTGGCAATGATTAGAAGTCCCATAGAGAATGCATGCTCCTGCTCCATTTATCAGGAGGAAATTTGTCCTCCGTTCTCGGGATTGGTGGAGACATGACGGAGGCGGCTTTAAAAAGCCAAGTAATGAGATGGGAAACCCCTTCTCATTACTCATAAAAAATCTTAATCCTTCCAATAGTTATTAGCTTCTGAAGTTTTCTGTCTAACTGCTCAATGATGATGTCACGTCCCGGGAGCTGTGCATGATGGGAGAATATCCCCATAGGAACTGCACAGCTCCCGGGACGTGAGTCATCAGAAAGCAGTTGGACAGAAAACAGCAACTCAACTTCAGAAGCTAAGAACTATTGGAAGGATTAAGATTTTTTAATAGAAGTAATTTACTAATCTGTTTAACTTTCCGGAGCCAGTTGATATATAAAAAAAAAGTTTTTGCCTGGAATACCCCTTTAAGAGTAGAACATAATGATGTGTTCATATCACTGTATGCAAACATTTACATGGAAGAAGACGCCGGGTCTGATGGATTTGTTTTAACATGTGGATGCATGAATGGCACTTACCTGAAGAAGAGATGGCACCAGGATGCATTATGGGAAGAAGACAAGCCGGTGGGGGCAGTGTGATGGGCTGTGTCCTGCTGGAGAACCTTGTGTCCTCCATGTGGATGTTACTGTGACCCGTACCACCTGCCTAATCATTATACAGACCAAGTCCCTCCTTCATTGCAGCAGGACCCCATAATAGGAGTGGCCACTTTTAGCAGGATAATGCCCCCTGGCCACACTACAGACTTCAGCAATGGGGAACATGACAAAAAAATGAAAGTGGAGGAACTCGGCCTCCATACTTCCCAGATCTCAATCAGATCGATCACCTGTTTAATCTATGGAGAATTTAGCTCTTTTTAGCTGCCAGATACTACAGGACACCTTCAAGATCTATGGAGTCCAGACCTTGGTTTACAGCTGTTTTGATGGCACCAGGGGATGTACACAACATTAGAAAGGTGTAAATGTAATTTGCAAACACTTGAGAGGAAGGTGCGGAGCAACTCAGCCGGTAAGTTGATAGCAGCAGGATGATTCCCATCACGTCCATTCGGTGAACAAGCAGGGAGGCGGAAGATGGAAACGGGGGAATCAGGCATCGGGCCACAGCCGTATCACACCGTTAGGTACTTCGTCAGGCCCCTGCGACCACTGTCGCAGGGGCCTGACGAAGCACCTAACGGTGTCATACGGCTGTGTCCCGATGCCTGATTCCCCCGTTTCCATCTTCCGCCTCCGGTTGCAGGGGCCTGACGAAGCAGCTAACGGTGTGATACGGCTGTGGCTCGACGCCTGATTCCCCTGTTTCCATCTTCCGCCTCCCGTCGCAGGGGCCTGATGAAGCACCTAACGGTGTGATGCGGCTGTGGCCCGACGCCTTTCCCCCCGTTTCCTTCTTTCGCTTCCCTGCTGTTCACCAAATGGACGTGATGTGAATCATCCTGCTGCTATCAACTTACTGGGTGAGTTGCTCCGCACCTTCCTCTCAAGTGTTTGCACTGTTCATTCATTCATTTCTTGCGTGCAGCATCACCACTAGCAGCACATAATTTGTGAGCGCCAGGCATATCATCGGAGGGCAGATTTATATAGGATATACTGTGGCAGTGCCGGATTCTATTTTATTTTGTGGTTGTATATGTAACTAGCTGAGTACCCGGCATTGCCCGTTTTTCCTTCCTAATCCTTGTTGGGGAGGAAAATCAACAAAGGAGGAAGCTTTTGACTTGATATCCCATCCTCACATAATGTTGTCATACCCCAACCCAATATCCCATCTATATATCCTGTCCTCATATCTCAACCTCATATCCTGTCCTCATATCTCGACCTTATATCCCGTCCTCATATCTCAACCTCCTATCCCGTCCTTCCATCACGACCTCCTATCCCGTCCTCCTATCTCAAACTCATATCCTGTCCTCCTATCCTGACCTCCTATCTTGACCTCCTATCTCGTCCTCATATCACAACCTCCTATCCCGTCCTCCTATCTCGACCTCATATCCCATCCTCATATCCCGACCTCATATCCCGACCTCTTATCCCGTCCTCATATCTCGACCTCCTATCCCTTCCTCATATCCCTTCCTTATATCCAGACCTCATATCCCGTCCTCATATCCCGTCCTCCTATCCTGACCTCCTATTCCGACCTCCTATCCCGACCTCCTTTCCCGACCTCATATGCTGTCCCCCTATTTTGACCTCTTATCCCGTCCTCCTATCCCATCCTCCTATCCCGTCCTCCTTCCCGACCTCCTATCCCGAACTCCTATCTTGACCTCCTATCCTGTCCTCATATCCCTTCCTCATATCCTATCCTCATATCCTGACCTCATATCCTGTCCTCATATCCCGACCTCCTATCCCGGCCTCCTTTCCTGACCTCCTATCCCGTCTTCATATCCCTTCCTGGTATCCCGTCCTCGTATCCCGACCTTGTATCCTGTCCTCATATCCCGATCTCATATCCCGTCCTCATATCTCGACCTCATATCCCGTCCTCATATCTCGACCTCCTATCCCGGCCTCCTTTCCTGACCTCCTATCCCGTCCTCCTATCCTGTCTTCATATCCCTTCCTGGTATCCCATCCTCGTATCCCGACCTTGTATCCTGTCCTCATATCCCGACCTCATATCCCGTCCTCATATCTCGACCTCATATCCCGTCCTCATATCTCGACCTCATATCCCATCCTCATATGCTATCCTCACATCCCGTCCTTATGTCCCATCCATATCTACATACATTTCCCATTGATTTGCATGGGACTTTAAACAAAAACCCCGACCCTCACAAATGGGGTAGTTAAGGGTTAAATTAACTGTCCTATATTTTAAGTGGACATATAAGTAACATGTGACCAAGTATTATCGAAATATCTCCAGCCGTTTGGAAGTTATGCAGTAACATATATTTCCCATTGACTTGTATGGGACTTTAAACAAAGACCCCTTTTTCACCCCCTTAACCCCTTAAGGACCGTTTTCCGTTTTTGCACTTTCGTTTTTTCCTCCTTACCTTTAAAAAATCATAACCCTTTCAATTTTGCACCTAAAAATCCATATGATGGCTTATTTTTTGCGCCACCAATTATACTTTGCAATGACATCAGTCATTTTACCCCCAAAAAAATCATTGTGCGACAAAATTGAAAAAAAAAATGCCATTTTGTAACTTTTGGGGGCTTCTGTTTCTACGCAGTGCATATTTCTCTTTATTCTGTAGGTCCATACGATTAAAATGATCCCCTACTTATATAGATTTGATTTTGTCGCACTTCTGAAAAAAATCATAACTACATGCAGGAAAATTTATACGTTTAAAATTGTCATCTTCTGACCCCTATAACTTTTTTATTTTACTAAGTATGGGGCGGTATGAGGGCCCATTTTTTGCGCCGTGATCTGAAGTTTTTAGCGGTACCCTTTTTGTATTGATCGGACTTGTTGATCGCTTTTTGTTCATTTTTTCATGATACAAAAAGTGACCAAAAATACACTATTTTGCACGTACGCCATTGACCGTGCGGTTTAATTAACTATATATTTTTATAATTCGGACATTTCCGCCGGCAGCGATACCACATATTTTTTTTTTTATTTACACAGTTTTTTTTTTAATGGGAAAGGGGGGTGATTCAAACTTTTATTAGGGGAGGTGTTAAATGATCTTTATTCACTTTCTTTTTCACTTTTTTTTTTGCAATGTTATAGCTCCCATAGGGACCTATAACACTGCACACACTGATCTTTTACATTGATCAGTGGTTTCTCATAGGAAACCAGTGATCAATGATTCTGCCGGTTGACTGCTCATGTCTGGATCTCAGGCACTGAGCAGTCATTAGGCGATCGGACACCAGGAGGCAAGGTAGGAGACCCTCCTCATGTCCCACAGCTGTTCGGGATGCAGCGATTTCGCCGTGGACATCACGAACAGCCCCCTGAGCTAACCGGCATTGTTTTACTTTCACTTTAGACGCGGCGTTCAACTTTGAACGCCGCGTCTAAAGGGTTAATAGCGCGCCGCACCGCGATCATTGCTGCGCACCATTAGCCATGGGTCCCGGTCGTTGTTAGAGACCAGGCCCGACCCGCTATAGAAAGGGAAAGGACTCAGGACGTACGGGTACGTCCTTGGTCCTTAACAGGTTATGGGTTGAATTTAGAAAAATCCTTTCTTATTCCTCGTCTATGTCTTAAAAACAACACCTGTGAAAAGTCAGTGAGTCAGGTCTTCTCTTTTTATATACAGTGGTCCCTCAACATACGATGGTAATCCGTTCCAAACGGACCATCGTTTGTTGAAACCATCGCATGTTGAGGGATCCGTGCAATGTAAAGTATAGGACAGTGGTCTACAACCTGCGGACCTTCAGGTATTGCAAAACTACAATACCCAGCATGCTCGGACAGCCGTTGGCTGTCCGGGCATGCTGGGTGTTGTAGTTTTGCAACATCTGGAGGTCCGCAGGTTGAAGACTATTGTTAGAGGAAGTTGTACTCACCTGTCCCCGCCGCTCCGGACCGTCACCGCTCGTCACCGCTGCCTGGGATGTTGCCGTCCATCGCTGTCACCGCGTCCCCGAGGTGTCCCCGACGCTCCGGCAAGGCCTCTGCTTCCCCGGCATCCTCGCTCTCCATCGCCGCCATCACGTCGCTACGCACACCGCTCCTATTGGATGACGGGACGGTGTGCGCAGTGACGTGATGACGTCGATGGAGAGCGACGACGATGGAGGGGATCCCGAAGAGGACGCTCCGGAGCACCGAGGACAGGTAAGAGACATCACCGGAGCTCACGGGGCACCGTAAACGGCTATCCGGCGGCAGCTGAAGCAGTCTGCGCTGCCGGATAGCCGTTTATGCGATGGCCCCGACATTAAAAAGCATCGTATGTTGATGCTGCCTTCAACATGCGATGGCCTCTGAGACGCCATCGCATGTTGAAATTATCGTATGTCGGGGCCATCGAAGGTCGAGGGGTCACTGTATATAGATTTGACTACATTATTTGATGCAAGACTTAGGGACATGTTAATAAATTAATGTTATTATTCAGGCTACATGATATACACACAACCAAATCTACAGCATGATGGCATCTTACCTTTCCTGATACAGAGTTCAAATAGGGCACGTTTTCCCATGTGGAGACAAACATCCAGCTGGCAGAGAACTGATAGAGACGGAAATGCGCCTTAAGATCGTCCGTTGCTCGTTGCATTAGTTCTGCTTCAGTTTGGTTTACTTCACGATAGTATATGTGACAGCCGGTACATGCGCTGTTATCTATATCTGACCAGTAAGGAGCCAATATGGGAATCAGAAAAGTCTGAAACCGAACATTTATTATTGGTCTATTGAACGACAGGAGTCCATTGTTGTTCAGCTGTAAAGATAAGAAGATTGAGAAGATGTTTAGATCTAATAGGTTTATCATTTCTAGAGGAACATATGTTGAGTGGTTTAGAACCAGGGCCTTCTTTTCTGGTGATCGGTGGAGGTCCCAATGGTCAAACCTGCATTAATCTTCCTCTATAGCCTATTTAGTGGGAAGGTGATACATGCTTTAGGTTGAATAGCCCTTTTTTAAAGGGGTACTCCGGTGCTTACACATCTTATCCCCTATCCAAAGGATAGGGGATAAGATGCCTGATCGCAGGAGTCCCGCAGCTGGGGACGCCAGGGATCATGCACGCGGCACCCCATTTGTAATCAGTCCCCGGAGCGTGCTCGCTTCGGGTCTGATTACGGTCGACCACAGGGCCGGCGGCATGTGACGTCACGCCTCCGCCCGTGTGACGTCACGCTCCGCCCCTCAATGCAAGCCTACGGGATGGGGCGTGATAGCCATCACGCCCCCTCCCGTAGGCTTTCTTTGAGGGGCGGAGCGTGATGTCACACGGGGGTGGGGGCATGACGTCACACGCCACTGGCCCTGCGGTCGACTGTAATCAGACCCGGAGCGAACACGCTCCGGGGACTGATTACAAACGGGGTGCCGCGTGCATGATCAAGGGCGTGCCCAGCTGCGGGACTCCCGCGATCAGGCATCTTATACCCTATCCTTTTGATAGGGGATAAGATGTGTAAGCACCGGAGTGTTAAGTGTTAAAATGTTCACCATCATAGTGTCCATTCATAATAAAGTCAGTTAGGCCATTCTAAATCCTGATATTCCCAATGGATTAAGATTTGCATTTACATTGTCACTAGAAACAATGGAGCTCGATTGGATTTTTCTACATCCCATGATGGTTCCCAGAAACATTGAATGAGCAGGGATGACTGGAATATTACAGCCCTTGAGTATAATACAGGATATAACTCAGGATCAGTACAGGATAAGTAATGAATGTACAGAGTGACCTCACCAGCAGAATAGTGAGTACAGCTCTGGAGTATAATACAGGATATAACTCAGGATCAGTACAGGATAAGTAATAAATGTACACAGTGACCTCACCAGCAGAATAGTGAGTACAGCTCTGGAGTATAATACAGGATATAACTCAGGATCAGTACAGGATAAGTAATGTAATGTATGTACACAGTGACCTCACCAGCAGAATAGTGAGTATAGCTCTGGAGTATAATACAGGATATAACTCAGGATAAGTACAGGATAAGTAATGTAATGTACACAGTGACCTCACCAGCAGAATAGTGAGTACAGCTCTGGAGTATAATACAGGATATAACTCAGGATCAGTACAGGATAAGTAATGTAATGTATATACACAGTGACCTCACCAGCAGAATAGTGAGTGCAGCTCTGGAGTATAATGCAGGATATAACACAGGATCAGTACAGGATAAGTAATGTAATGTATTTACACTGTGACCTCACCAGCAGAATAGTAAGTACAGCTCTAGAGTATAATACAGAATATAACTAAGAATCAGTACAGGTTAAGTAATGTAATGTATGTACACAGTGACCTCACCAGCAGAATAGTGAGTACAGCTCTGGGGTATAATACAGGATATAACTCAGGATCAGTACATGATAAGTAATGTAATGTATGTACACAGTGACCCCACCAGCAGAATAGTGAGTACAGCTCTGGGGTATAATACAGGATATAACTCAGGATCAGTACAGGATAAGTAATGTAATGTATGTACACAGTGACCCCACCAGCAGAATAGTGAGTACAGCTCTGGAGTATAATACAGGATATAACTCAGGATCAGTACAGGATAAGTAATGTAATGTATGTACACAGTGACCTCACCAGCAGAATAGTGAGTACAGCTCTGGAGTATAATACAGGATATAACTCAGGATCAGTACAGGATAAGTAATGTAATGTATGTAAACAGTGACCTCACCAGCAGAATAGTGAGTACAGCTCTGGAGTATAATACAGGATATAACTCAGTACATTATAAGTAATGTAATATCAAGTTTGTTGTTGGTATGTAAAAAATTGGTAAATCACCATTTTTCTCTAAGCTTTTAGAATAATTATGTTTTGGAACAATTATTTAATAACAAATGTTACTTTGTTGCATCCAGAGTTAAAAAGCAGCAATCTCGTGCACTCACATATATGGAGGAATATGTCTTCCCAAAGAGAGGAATTCCCATATTCAGGTTAATTAATGTGGAGCCGTCATCTGAAGATAAAGCCGAAGTATCAAGTCCTTCTCCATATGGATAGAGACATCCTAAAGGGTAGAACACAAGTGGATTAAAACCAATGTTAAGGTGTCATGGCAGATAAAGAGAAAACAAATACAAGATAATTGGGGCTGGAGACCGGTGGTGGCTGAAAATGATGTCGAAGAAAAGAATGAAGTAGACAAATAAGGTGAAGAGAAATGGGAGAAAGAAAAGGAAGAGGAAAGAAGACAAAAAAGTTGAAGAAGAAGAGAAGGAGGAAATAAAGAAAGAAGACAATAGAAATTAGTAACTTGAAGTGAAGAAAGAAAATGAAGATAAGCAATAAGAAGAAGCAAAAAAGGACAGGGAAATGGCAAATAAACAGAGGAGGAAGAGAAAGATGGCATAGAATAATAAGACGATGACGAAGGAGTATAAGAAGAGAAACATGAAGAAAAAGAAGATGAATAAGAAAGACAAAGAGGATAAAGAGGCAAAAAAGAGAAGTAAGGGAGGAAAAAAACTGCATGTATGAGATGAAGAAGAAGAAAAAGATCAAGAAAGGAGAGATGAAGATAAAAGAGAAGAAATAGAGGAAGAACAATGACAAAGAAAATAATTGAGAAGACGAGAAGAAGAAAAAGACTAATAAGAATAAGAGGAGGAATAAAAGGACGAAAAAGACAAACAATAAGGCAATGAATAAGATGAGTAGAAAAAAAGGATGGAATAGGCAAAGAAGGTGATGGAAGAGTATAAGAGAAAAAGACAAAGAAGATGAAAATAGGATTACTAAGGAAGAATACGAAGTATATGAAGGCATTAGGAAGAAAAACATGAAGGAGCAAATGGGATTCGGTGTCCGTCGTGTGTGTGAATGAGGCAGGTGGGACATGTAGAGATACAGCGGTGATTAATGATGATGGAACGGAAGTAACCAGAGAACCGGCCGGTAATAAAACATCAGCTGAGGGAAACTCATAGAACCTTATGATGGCCACATCTCTAGTGTGTAGGGTGGGAAAGTTGTTAATGTCTTGGGAAAAATAGAATATCACAATAGGATAAGTGATGTCGAATCCTGATGAATTGTTCTAGTGATGGACTATAGATGTTTAGAATGAACTAGTAATCTATAAAGGTGATATATCTGTAGGCAGATACCTGGGGATGTACCTTGTTGGTGTTTGTGTACAGATAAGATGTTACATGGTAGATATTTATAGATGAATGCTCTAGTATCATCATGAAAGAAAGTATCCCAAAAACTCTATGGATGGTGTTTGACTTAGACGATTCAGAAATGTTGGGAACATCTGTAGTTTATGCTGATAAATTGCCACAATGTTGTTGTCCATAGACCCATCAGTGATAGAATCAAGATTAGGTATTTCTGATGTACCAACATGTTGGAGTCTAATGTCCCTTTTACGTCTTTCTGTATGGTTGATGCCCTGTGATATACCCTTTATTGATGTTTTTTTTTGGTGTTTAGTACAGAATCCATATAATGCAATCTGTCTAGTGACTAAACTAGGTACTAGTAACTTTTACTTTTTTATATATTTGGGTGTCAAGTGAAGTATCGGTAGAAAAAAAAATGATGGAAAAATATTTCCTGGATAAAAAGGCGCTTCTCCTGGACCTAAGTGTTAAAAGGGTATATTTTATTGGTAAAACAACGCGTTTCAATCCTGGACCAGGATCTTCATCAGGTATAACCACTAATACAAAGGCAGTGAACTATATACACAAGGGCCGACATTTATCATTGTCTTTAGACAGTTTTTTGTGTCTACAAAAGGCGAAAAAAAAAGTGCAAGCAGGGTTTATTTGCGCCTTTTTTGCGCCTTTTGGTTCACACATTTCTGCTGATTTTGAGTTGCAATCCACTAATTTTGGCAATACACATGATATAGAAGGGTTTTATGAACTGCACATTTTTGTGAAAAGGCACAAAAAAGGAGCAAAGCCAATGAAAAGTCTCTAAAACTACACCAGCCCAGATTTAGTTCAGCTTTTTGGTGTATGTCAAGAGAGAAATTTCAGAAAATGTGACCTGCACAAAATTTATCAAATGCTCTGTGACCATTTAATACATTTGGGGCTCCTACACATTACAGCACCCAAAAAAAGGTGTAAAAAAATGCATCTACAATGATAAATGCCGGCCAAAGAATCAATTGCTTCTGGGTTACAGGTGCAACAAGCTGGTTGAAAGAAGCCGTGTGCAAAAACAATGACGGGAGCCACGTGCAACCCCCGGCTACTATGTAAACTTGTTTAGTAAAGTAAATTACAATAAAACAAGTGTCTTCTTACAACCCAAATACAGTGTAATAAACCAAAAAAGTAAAAGAATGTAATATAGACGACCGGACTTAAAGGGGTACTCCTCCCCTAGACATCTTATCCCCTATCAAAAGGATAGGGGATAAGATGGCAGATCGCGGGGTCCCGCCACTGGGGACCCCCGGGATCTCGGCTGCAGCACCCACCTGTTGCAGCTTCCGGGAGCGCTATAGGCTCTCATCCTAACGGCTCCCAACCCTTTGACGTGAGATCGTGATGTCACGACTCCGCCCCGTGTGACATCACGCCCCGCCCCCTCAATGCCAGTCTATGGGAGGGGGCGTGATGGCTGTCACGGCCCCTCCCATCCCTATCCCTAGCCTATCCCCCGTACACCAACGCTGGGACCGTTGTGTGATTGACACACAGGTCCCAGCACATGCGCCCCTTATTTTTCATATGTGAGCGCTGACCGACATTTCTTTACAGATGGGGCGCTCACTCCCACTGTCTGACACCTCTGTGCGCCTGTCCTTCTCCTCTTACTTCTCCCCGTGCAGGAGACGCGTTGGGCTCTTCTGCATTTACTAGAGGCAGAGAACGCTCACTGTCTGCCTCTAGTATTGCCCGGGCGCACGGAGGCGTCAGACAGTGGGAGTGAGCGCTCGCTCTGTAAAGTAATGTCTGGCTCACATATGAAAGATAAGGGGCGCATGCGCTGGGACCTGTGTGTCAATCACACAGTGGTCCCAGCGCTGGTGTATGGGGGATAGGCGTGGTGGCCGCTGGGCACAGCTAACCCCTGGCCACGCCTATCTGACTGTCCGTGGCTGAATATAAAAGTAATAAGAGGGATACAAGTAAGGCTGGAGACAGATTCTACACACCATACTATATGCCCCAATCCTTATGACATTTGCGCTTTGAGCCTATTGTGTAGGGGTGGGACTGTGCAGCCAACATATTGCAAGGAGCATGGGAGATTTATCAAAATCTGTGCAGAGGAAAAGTTGCTGAGTTGCCCATAGCAACCAATCAGATCGCTTTCATTTTGCAGAGGCCTTGTCAAAAATATAAGAAGCGATCTGATTGGTTGCTATGGGCAACTTTTCCTCTGCACAGGTTTTGATAAATCTCCCCCAAAGTGTATAACATAGATCACATATCGGGGTATCAGGACTACAAGCTCTGGGTCCCCGATCATCAGGATGTATACCTCAGAGGCCGGCCTTGATCCCAGGTGACTTACCTATTGATGTGGTTGCGGCTGTGGTTGGAGCTGAGAGACCTGAAAATGTTAAAAACAATCCTGTGATCATAATCAAACATGTACACAATGTATAAAATAGGTAAATAAACCCATGTGGGTGGTATTATTCAGAACTGGGTCCAGATAGGTAGAGTACACTAGGAAGGTCATGACTATCTAAGAAACAAGCTCTACACCCATCATATCAAGGACATGGCCGATGTGGGGCCAACTGTGACTATACCAAGGGCCCACAAATGTAACCAGAGTCAGTCCTAACATGTTTGCTCTTCAGATTGAAACTTTTAAGCACTCACCAATAAGAATGATCAGCATTAAAACGGGAAACCTCATCTCGAATGGTTTCCAGCAACTGGATATCAAGCTGGCCAAGGTCATATTGCTTCACCTACTGAACAGGAAAGGAGAAAATGCAAAATACAAGTGTTCTACAAAAGTACAGTGTTATTTTAGCATTCATTCAGATATGATATGCTTTACATGCAGTACTAAAGATGAGCAAGTTGCACTTTCAGAGAGTGTTAGGTTTGCGGTGAATGGAAGAGTTAAGTGGCACTGCTGTGTAGGGCAACTTAAATCTTTTCTCACAGTAAAGCAGTGATCTATAGCGATAGCTGGTTTTACTGTGAGAAACCAGCAATCGCTATAGATCACTGCTTTACTGTTACCCCTAGCTGGGCTGAGTGCTATGCGTCGGCCCAACAAGGGAAGAGTTAACTTGCACTATGCAGCATTAATTAACTCCTTAGAGGGGGTATACAATATATAGCCTTGGCTATATACTGTAGCCTGTATACTCGTTCCTGCTGTGGCCTCTTTTTATATAGCCTGACCTTTAATGATGATGTCACTACAGAAGAAGATTAAAGACAGGAAAAAGGTTGGTAACTATGGTTCTGTTCACATTAAGCGTTTTTAGTATGCCGTCTTGTTTTACAAAGACATGTTAAAAATTTATAATGTAAACAGACTCTCTTTGGCAGTGTGTCCCCAAACATCCTCCAGCTGTTGCTGAACTATAACTCCCATAATTCCCAAACAGTCAAAGTCTGTCTGGGAATGATGGGGTTTGTGGTTTAGCAACTACTGGAGGCTTTCTTTTTGGGAACATACTTCATTATGGTGCTAAATGTACTAACCCACTTTTTATGTGTTTCTTTTTTTCTCGTTTCAGATACGTGTATGCTGAGGATTATGGTGGTTTGGGCGGACCATGTTGATGACTAGAATTTTTTTTTAAAATATATAAATAAAATGGTTAAAGAGGCCTTGTGGGGTAGTGTTTTTGTAACAATTCTTTTTTGTAATGGTTCATTTTTTATTTTATTTTTATTTACAGGTTAAGTAGTGGAAGCTGTTTTATAGACGGACTCCAATACATACTTAGTATTGGCCGCAAAAACAGCTAGCACTAACCCCCAATGATTCTCCAGGTTCTCAGTGCCACAAAGGTACCGGGAAGAGCTGGTACCCACAGGCTCAGAGCATCAAAAATGGCGCTCCTGGGCCCAGATGGTAACAGGCTGTTGGTATTTAGGCTGGGAAGCTACTAAAACAATGGTCCTCACCCACTCGGGTAAGGGGTTAGGCTGTTTCTGCTTGGTCAGTATCTGGCAGAGAATAAAAATAGGGGCAACCCACACAGTTTTTTAAATGTATTTAATAATTTGTTTGTGGTGCACCCCCCCCCCACCCGGACATATAATGCTGCTACTATTATTAGTATTGAAAAACATTTCATAGTCATAGACATTTCATAGTCCATGCTGCCAATAAATGCTTACCGTATATACTCGAGTATAAGCCAACCCAAATATAAGCCGAGGCCCCAAATTTCACCGCAAAAACCCAGGAAAAGTTATTGACTCGACTATAAGCCTAGGGTGGGAAATACATCATCCCCGCATGTCATCATCCCCCCCCCTTCATCATCACCGCTTGTTAATCCCTTCATCAGTGGTCTTCAACCTGCAGACCTCCAGATGTTGCAAAACTACAACTCCCAGCATGCCCGGACAGCCATCGGCTGTCCAGGCATGCTGGGAGTTGTAAGTTTGAAACCTCTGGAGGTCCGCAAGTTGGAGACCACTTCGGCCTTCGTTATCATCGAGCCCCCCCCCCTTTTGTTTTATACTCACCTCCCCTCGGTGGGAATTAGGGTGAGCTGGTCCAGGGTATCTATGCTGCAGGGACCGTCTGGTCGGGAGGGTTAGTCGTTGCGGGCTGTCCACTTTCACCGGGGGGCCTCTTCTCCGCGCTTTGGGCCCGGCTCCGGACTAGTGACGTTGCCTTGATGACGACGCACAGGGACGTTCATGCGCAACGTCCCTGTGCGTCGTCGTCAAGGCAACGTCACTAGTCCGGGGCCGGGCCCAACTAGTACAAAACAAAGGGGGGGGGGGGGGGGGGTTCTGGATGATGATGAAGGCCGCAGTGGTCTTCAACCTGTGGACCTCTAGAGGTTTCAAAGCTACAACTCCCGGCATGCTGGGAGTTGTAGTTTTGCAACATCTGGAAGTCCGCAGGTTGAAGACCACTGAGAAGGTGGTGAAAAATCGTGCTGAAAATCTTGGCTTATACTCGAGTATATACGGTATATGATCCATTACATCCACACAGTATCCCAATCATTCTGCCATATAGTGCCCACATAACACTGCCATATATTGCCCACAGAATGCCTAAAGAAAACTACTAGGAAAACTTCCTACTATGTTACCCTTTAAAAACCTCCCTGCGCACCGTATGGCAGTAATAATGATGATGCTAGTGGAGATACTTACGGTACTTTCTTCTCTTATGTTTGTCCTTCAGCCCAGACATCAAGAAAGAAAAAAATCCAGAATCCCACCGCCCCGGCTCCTTTTTATACGGTGTCTGCAGGGCTGTGGGTGTTACACAGGGCAGGACATCTGGAAAGTGGAATTTCCGGCACTTGTAGCGATAAGAGAAAGATTAGAGATCAGAGAAAACAAACATTCAGGTCATAAACCAACAAGGAAGATAAAAACGTCAACTAGAGAAAATTATTACCGAAAACTAAGAAATTCTTGTAATTCAAGTCTACCTGGGGCCTGGGGCCATGGCTTCCAAGACGCTTATGATTAATGGCCAGACAATGGTTAAAGGGGTACACCGCTCTAAACATCTTATCCCCTATCCAAAGGATAGGGGATAAGATGTTAGATCATAGGGGTCCCACCGTTGGGGACCCCCGAAATTCTCTGGCCGGCAGCAGCAGCGTCCTGAACACTGAAGCTTCCAGTTTCTGCATTCGTAATGTGGATCTGGATAGGTTGAAGGTTTGGGCTGGGAAGTGGCAGATGAGGTTCAACACTGATAAATGTAAGGTAATGCACATGAGGAGGAAAAATCCGAGCTGGGATTATGTATTAAATGGGAGAACACAAGGGACGACTGACGTGGAAAAGGACTTGGGAGTCTTAGTTAATAGTAAATTAAGCTGTAGTGATGAGTGTCAGGCAGCTGCTGCCAAGGCAAATAAAATCATGGGGGCATCAATAGGGGCATAGATGCCCACGACAAGGAAATAATACCACACATAGAATACTGTGTACAGTACTGGTCAGACCACACATAGAATACTGTGTACAGTACTGGTCAGACCACACATAGAATACTGTGTACAGTACTGGTCAGACCACACATAGAATACTGTGTACAGTACTGGTCAGACCACACATAGAATACTGTGTACAGTACTGGTCAGACCACACATGGAATACTGTGTACAGTACTGGTCAGACCACACATAGAATACTGTGTACAGTACTGGTCAGACCACACATAGAATACTGTGTACAGTACTGGTCAGACCACACATGGAATACTGTGTACAGTACTGGACAGACCACACATAGAATACTATGTACAGTACTGGTCAGACCACACATAGAATACTGTGTACAGTACTGGTCAGACCACACATAGAATACTGTGTACAGTACTGGTCAGACCACACATGGAATACTGTGTACAGTACTGGTCAGATCACACATAGAATATTGTGTACAGTACTGGTCAGACCACACATAGAATACTGTGTACAGTACTGGTCAGACCACACATGGAATACTGTGTACAGTACTGATCAGACCACACATAGAATACTGTGTACAGTACTGATCAGACCACACATAGAATACTGTGTACAGTACTGGTCAGACCACACATAGAATACTGTGTACAGTACTGGGCAGACCACACATAGAATACTGTGTACAGTACTGGTCAGACCACACATAGAATACTGTGTACAGTACTGGTCAGACCACACATAGAATACTGTGTACAGTACTGGTCAGACCACACATAGAATACTGTGTACAGTACTGGTCAGACCACACATGGAATACTGTGTACAGTACTGGTCAGACCACACATGGAATACTGTGTACAGTACTGGTCAGACCACACATAGAATACTGTGTACAGTACTGGTCAGACCACACATGGAATACTGTGTACAGTACTGGACAGACCACACATAGAATACTATGTACAGTACTGGTCAGACCACACATAGAATACTGTGTACAGTACTGGTCAGACCACACATAGAATACTGTGTACAGTACTGGTCAGACCACACATGGAATACTGTGTACAGTACTGGTCAGATCACACATAGAATATTGTGTACAGTACTGGTCAGACCACACATAGAATACTGTGTACAGTACTGGTCAGACCACACATGGAATACTGTGTACAGTACTGATCAGACCACACATAGAATACTGTGTACAGTACTGATCAGACCACACATAGAATACTGTGTACAGTACTGGTCAGACCACACATAGAATACTGTGTACAGTACTGGTCAGACCACACATGGAATACTGTGTACAGTACTGGTCAGATCACACATAGAATATTGTGTACAGTACTGGTCAGACCACACATAGAATACTGTGTACAGTACTGGTCAGACCACACATGGAATACTGTGTACAGTACTGATCAGACCACACATAGAATACTGTGTACAGTACTGATCAGACCACACATAGAATACTGTGTACAGTACTGGTCAGACCACACATAGAATACTGTGTACAGTACTGGGCAGACCACACATAGAATACTGTGTACAGTACTGGTCAGACCACACATAGAATACTGTGTACAGTACTGGTCAGACCACACATAGAATACTGTGTACAGTACTGGTCAGACCACACATAGAATACTGTGTACAGTACTGGTCAGACCACACATAGAATACTGTGTACAGTACTGGTCAGACCACACATGGAATACTGTGTACAGTACTGGTCAGACCACACATAGAATACTGTGTACAGTACTGGTCAGACCACACATAGAATACTGTGTACAGTACTGGTCAGACCACACATGGAATACTGTGTACAGTACTGGACAGACCACACATAGAATACTATGTACAGTACTGGTCAGACCACACATAGAATACTGTGTACAGTACTGGTCAGACCACACATAGAATACTGTGTACAGTACTGGTCAGACCACACATGGAATACTGTGTACAGTACTGGTTAGATCACACATAGAATATTGTGTACAGTACTGGTCAGACCACACATAGAATACTGTGTACAGTACTGGTCAGACCACACATGGAATACTGTGTACAGTACTGATCAGACCACACATAGAATACTGTGTACAGTACTGATCAGACCACACATAGAATACTGTGTACAGTACTGGTCAGACCACACATAGAATACTGTGTACAGTACTGGGCAGACCACACATAGAATACTGTGTACAGTACTGGTCAGATCACACATAGAATACTGTGTACAGTACTGGACAGACGACACATAGAATACTGTGTACAGTACTGGTCAGGCCACACATGGAATACTGTGTACAGTACTGGGCACCAGTGTACAAGAAAGATACAGTGGAGCTGGAGAGGATTCAAAGACGGGCAACCAGAGTAATACGGGGAATAGAAGGACTACAGTACCCAGAAAGATTATCAGAATTAGGGTTATTTAGTTTAGAAAAAAGACCTAATAACTATGTATAAATATATCAGGGGGCCGTACAGAGATCTCTCCATGATCTATTTATACCCAGGACTGTATATATAACAAGGGGGCATCCTCTATGTTTAGAGGAAAGAAGGTTTCTACACCAGCACAGACGGGGGTTCTTTACTATAAGAGCAGTGAGACTGTGGAATTCTCTCGGAGGAGGCAGTCATGGTGGTTAAAAGGGGTCTGGAGGAAGGGTGCCAGCAATGACAGGAGTTGTAGCCGAAGGGAGGGTAAAATCAGTGCAGTGACATGAGGTGCAACAGGATGGAGTGGGATAACAATGACAGAAGGTGCAGCAGGAAGGAGGGTTACAGCAGTGAGAGGAGGTGCTGCAGTTGTGGGGTGACAGTAGGTGCAGCAGGAGGGAAGGTGACAGCAGTGACAGGAAATGCAGCAGGGGGCTTGGGGTTGGCAGCACTGCAAATGGCAGCAGAGTTAACACTTTGTTCCGAACACTGGCTGCGGGCTACTGGGGTTGTGACATCATGCCACACCCCCTTAATGCAACTCTATGGCAGGGGGCGTGGCAGTCGTCATACCCCTCCCATAGACTTGCATTGAGGGGGTGTTGCATGATGTCACGTGGGGTGTGGCGTGACGTCAGGAATGTTCCGAAACTGGGGCAGTGGAGTACCTCTTCAATCATGTGCCCCTGGGCAGGAGCAGGACACTGACCGGATGTAAAGTCCTCTGGAACCTCTGAATGAGGTGAAGTGCTGAAGGAGCTGCCGCCGGCCGCCACCGTTGAGGAAGCACAGGGCAATGTCACGCTCAGCACAGGCAGCTCAGCGCTAGATTCATCATCAACCTTTGCCGCGAAAACACTAGGGCTGACAACACCTAGGCGAACTGTCACCTTGGATTTGTCAAGCCATCATCTCCCAACCACAAGGCCCTGCAACAACCTGTATTGGCCAATTCACTACCTGACTACTACATTTCCTCTCAACACATCCCAGTCAGCCACCGCTAACCTTCTCTTTCAGCCTTTTAAAGTGGTCCTCTGTAGCAACTCAAAAAAGTCACAAACTAGACCTTATTTTTACCCACCTCTGTTGCATATCTAACCTGACGAGAAGATGTCTGATCGCAGGGGTCCCACCGCTGGGGACCCCGCGATCTCTGTGCTGCACTCGGTGTTCGTTTCGGAGCACTGTGTTCTGGAGCATCCGTCGTCACGCCCCCTCCCATAGACTTGCATTGCGGGGGCATGGCCGTGACGTCATGAGTGGGCCGTGTCTGTGATGTCATGAGCCTCTGCCCTGCATCACCAGTCACCTGGCATGGAGCGAAGTTTGCTCCGTGCACCAGATGTCTGGGGTGCTGCAGCCAAAATCAGACATCTTATCCCCCATCCTTTGGATAGGGGATAAGATGTCTAGTGGCGGAGTACCCCTTTAAACCAATCCCATCCCACCTTATTCCCAACCCTACTGCTATACAGCACTAATCCATCTCTTTAATCTATCACTAACCAACGACGTTTTCCTTCTCCATTTAAACATGTAACCATCACACCCAACATCAGAAAGCCAACTCAGGACCCATCCTCCTTGTCCAGCTACCGACCCATCTCACTTCTCCCCTTTGTCTCATAACTTCTAAAATAAGACGTCTACATTGAATTGTCCTTCCACTTTTCATCCAACCCACATTTTGGCCACCTTCTGTCTGTGTTTCCCCCTCCTCTACTCCATCACCAAAGTGGCCAATGATCTCCTGATCACCAAAGCCTCACTCCAATAGTCTGTCCTTCTCCAGGACTTGACCATTTCATCCTTGTCCAGGTAACTATTAAGGCTCAGACCAGGAGAGTCTGGTTCTTGGAGAACTCTTGTGAGCTGCAGATACAATATATATACAGGGGGGGGGGGGGGGGGGCATTTATATGGATACACCTTAATAAAGTGGGAATGGTTGGTGATATTAACTTCCTGTTTGTGGCACATTAGTATATGTGAGGGGGGAAACTTTTCAAGATGGGTGGTGATCATGGCGGCCATTTTGAAGTCGGCCATTTTGAAACCAACTTTTGTTTTTTCAATAGGAAGAGGGTCATGTGACTGATTGGGAATTTCACAAGAAAAACAATGATGTGCTTGGGTTTAATGTAACTTTATTTCATGAGTTATTTACAAGTTTCTGACCACTTATAAAATGTGTTGAATGTGCTGCCCATTGTGTTGGATTGTCAATGCAACCCTCTTCTGTATATACTGCTATATACTACTATATACACCGCAGGAGAAATGCTAGCACAGGCTTCCAGTATCTGTATACACTGCTATATACTACTATATACACCACAGGAGAAATGCTAGCACAGGCTTCCAGTATCCGTATACACTGCTATATACTACTATATACACCGCAGGAGAAATGCTAGCACAGGCTTCCAGTATCCGTATACACTGCTATATACTACTCTATAAACCGCAGGAGAAATGCTAGCACAGGCTTCCAATATCCGTATACACTGCTATATACTACTATATACACCGCAGGAGAAATGCTAGCACAGGCTTCCAGTATCCATATACACTGCTATATACTACAATATACACCGCAGGAGAAATGCTAGCACAGGCTTCCAGTATCCGTATACACTGCTATATACTACTATATACACCGCAGGAGAAATGCTAGCACAGGCTTCCAGTATCCGTATACACTGCTATATACTACTATATACACCGCAGGAGAAATGCTAGCACAGGCTTCCAGTATCCGTATACACTGCTATATACTACTATATACACCGCAGGAGAAATGCTAGCACAGGCTTCCAGTATCCGTATACACTGCTATATACTACTATATACACCGCAGGAGAAATGCTAGCACCGGCTTCCAGTATCCGTAGTTTCAGGTGCTGCACATCTCGTATCTTCACAGCATAGACAATTGCCTTCAGATGACCCCAAAGATAAAAGTCTAAGGGGGTCAGATCGGGAGACCTTGGGGGACATTCAACTGGCCCACGACGACCAATCCACTGTCCAGGAAACTGTTCATCTAGGAATGCTCGGACCTGGCAGATTCCCTGCATTTTTCCAGCAAGATGATGACCACCACATTATGGGTGTCAGGTCCGAGCATTCCTAGATGAAGAGTTTCCTGGAAAGTGGATTGGTCGTTGTGGGCCAGTTGAATGACCCCCAAGGTCTCCCAATCTGACCCCCTTAGACTTTTATCTTTGGGGTCATCTGAAGGCAATTGTCTATGCTGTGAAGATACCAGATGTGCAGCACCTGAAACTACGGATACTGGAAGCCGGTGCTAGCATTTCTCCTGCGGTTTATAGAGTAGTATATAGCAGTGTATACAGATACTGGAAGCCTGTGCTAGCATTTCTCCTGCGGTGTATATAGTAGTATATAGCAGTGTATACAGATACTGGAAGCCTGTGCTAGCATTTCTCCTGGGTGTATATAGTAATATAGTAGTATATAGCAGTGTATACAGATACTGGAAGCCTGTGCTAGGGGTTGGTACATTGACTGGTAAGACTTGCTTACTCTCCATAGACTGCGGGTTGATTTGTTTACACTGTTTCCTATGCTAGCTATTCATATGCACTATGCACTTTATATGACTGCTTTATATCATGTACTGTTGATACTGCTAGCTACTATGTGATTTATTTATTTACTGATAAATCCCTGTTTAATAGTCTATGCAAAATTACCATTTACCGGTCTTGTATCTCCAACTGTGATTGTATGTTTGTGCCTTATTATTCTTATGTATTCTGCTTTTTAAATAATATATGTGTCTAGGGGCGGAGTACCCCTTTAAGGATTCCCTGGTCCGATCACTGCTTTTTGAAGTTTCAGCTTGAGTGTTACGAATGCCTCTGTGATTCTCCAATATTTATTTCACAATGGAGGATATTTGGGGATAGCTGGACCCCACTCACATGGAACCTTACGTTACAACTTCTTCCACTGTTTACTGGTACCAGACGACTTCATACTGAACTGTTCCAATTGGGTCTATTACCAAGACTCATCAAAGGCTTCTTAAAGGCTTAAAGGGGTACTCCACCCCTAGACATCTTACCCCCTATCCAAAGGGGATAAGATGTCTGATCGCGGGGGTCCTGTCACGACTCACGACTCACGACGGCTGTCACGCCCCCTCCCATACACTTGCATTGAGGGGGCGGGACGGGAACCATGAGGGGGCGGGGCTATGATGTCACAAGCTCCCGGCACCTCCTCCAACGTTCGGAACAGTTTGTTCCAAACGCTGAGCAGCGGAGTACCCCTTTAAATTTCATGGACGCTTCTGATCCATTGACTTACTTCGAGACTACTGGAGACACATTTTCCCATGAAAGTCTATGAGACTTATGGCAAATCCATCTGGAGATCATGATAGTCTAAGAGGAAGTCACAGGATCAGAAAATTTAAGGACATCCACCTGTATGGTAGGGTTACGCGGAACGGATCCGCAGCACTGATGATGGACCCTACAGTGTGCCTGCTCATAGCAGCAATACGCCACTAAGCGTGGACACATAGGGGAAAGGATTCATCAAAACCTGTCCAAAGGAAAAGTTGCCCATAGCAACCAATCAGATCACTTCTTTCATTTTTAACAAGGCCTCTGCAAAATGAATCAAAACAGGATGACCGTGAGTTCAGGAGTTAGTCCGGCGCAGAGAGGAATCATCAGGGAGCCAGATAAAATCAGTGGATTTATTAAATGCAACGTGTTTCGCTGCGCATGTGCAGCTTCATCAGAGGCCTGATGAAGCTGCGCATGCGCAGCGAAACGCGTTGCATTTAATAAATCCATTGATTTTATCTGGCTCCCTGATGGTTCCTCTCTGCGCCGGACTAACTCCTGAACTCACAGTCATCCTGTTTTGATTCTACTTCTACCCAGGAGGGCTGCAGTGGACCTTTACTTACATTCATTCTACACTTTACCTTGTTGTGTGTGGGCGCACAACCAACTTTGGTAAGCGGCCTGGGAATTACTGTCCCCTACCCCCACTAACAAGATCTGCTGATCCCGCACATGAGGCGCCTTCCTTCCTCTCTCTAGATTTCTGCAAAATGAAAGAAGAGATCTGATTGGTTGCTATGGGCAATTTGGCAACTTTTCCTTTGGACAGGTTGTGATAAATCTCCCCATATAGTGTTCTGCAAGTCACGGTGTGTGTGCGCAGTGTATGCGCAGTGTATTCGCAAAAATCCCGCTCCCCCTGCTCCTTCAGCTAGGCCGAGAGCAGCCGTGATGTTTGCGAGTACACTGCGCGTACGCGCGGCGATTCACCGAACACTGTGTGTCTGCTCGTAGAGGCAGATTGACGCTAAATGCTGGCACAGCAGGAGGCACACTCTAGGGTCCATCATCAGCGGATCCGCAGCGGAAAATACACTGAAAATCCGTTCCGTCTGACCCTACCCTAAATGGTAATTCATAGCATCAAAGACAACAACCCTAAAGGGAAAAACTAGGCTAAAGGGCCAATATCAACCCAGGGTAAAAAACCCATATTCAAAAAAATGTGTTTTTAATTCAAATTTGTTAAAAAAACAAACAGTTTGAACTGTTTGTGATATATATATATATATATATATATATATATAAATAAATATATATATATATAGATGGTTAGTTTCAGTATGGTGTAACATGTATGGTGATATTTGCTTCTTGTAACTGTATGGCTATCTTTTATGGCTTATATTATAAATAATATAGCGTCGCCACATACCGCTGTGTATCATACAGTAAACATCACATCGCTGTATACTGTATAGTAGCAGAGATTCGTGTCAAAACAACAGGTGTCCCCGCTCTCTTCATAGTCTCCCTGGTGCCCTACGCTTCCTGCTCAGTGAATACTTGTGAGCCAGCCGCAGTGAGTGTATTAGCATCATTGCACCATTGCGTAGCATCACCATTTACCTCCAGTAAGCATAGCATATTGCTGCTTAGAGTAAGGGAGCAGGGACTCCTGTTAAAACAATAGGAGTCCCTGCTTCTTGGCAAAGTGTTGAAAAAAATGCAACCGGTCAACAGTTTTCACAAACCTTTTTTGTGTTTTTTATTTATTTTCTTTTGTCTATATTATGGATTCATATTGAATACACGGCCCTAGATTTATCAAACTGTGTGAGAGGAAAAAATAGAGTGATTTTCCTACAGCAACCAATCACAGCTCAGGTTTCAATTTACCAGAGCTCGGTAGCAGAGCTGTGATTGGTTGTTATAGGAAAATCACTCCGCTTTTTCTCTCACACAGTTTGATAAATCTGGGACATGAAAACTAGGAGGGAACACATACAGAATTAAGTAGTAAACAAAACGTGTTAATTCAACCAGAAAATGTTTTTTTTTCCAATTGAGAGAGAAGTACAAGGCTCTGTGCCTCACTCCCCAGCTTGCTGCCATCTCCATTCTCCATAGACTTATGATGACAACGCTGTCACCTGAGTCAATTACGACTATAAGTTGTATAGGATAAAGGATACAAATATACAGTGACCCCTCGACCTACGATGGCCCCGACATACGATGATTTCAACATACGATGGCCTCTCAGAGGCAGCATCAACATACGATGCTTTTGTATGTCGGAGCCATCGCATAAACGACTATCCGGCAGCGCAGACTGCTTCAGCTGGCACCGGATAGCCGTTTACGGTGCCCCGTGTGGTCCGCTGACGATCACTTACCTGTCCTCGGGGCTCCGGCGTGTCCTCTTCGGGATCCCCTGCATCGTCGGCGCTCTCCATCGTCGTCATCACGTTGCTGCGCGCGCCGTCCCGTCATCCAATAGGAGCGGCGTGCATAGTGACGTGATGGCGGCGACGGAGAGCGAGGATGCCGGGGAAGCAGAGGCCTTGCCGGAGCATCGGGGACACCTCGGGGACGCGGCGACAGCGATGGAAGGCGACATCCCGGGCAGCGGTGACGGTCCAGAGCGGCGGGGACAGTTCAATACAACTTTCTCTAACAGTGGTCTTCAACCTGCGGACCTCCAGATGTTGCAGAACTGCAACTCCCAGCATGCCCGGACAGCCGTTGGCTGTCCGGGCATGCTGGGTGTTGTAGTTTTGCAACATCTGGAGGTCCGCAGGTTGTAGACCACTGTCCTATACTTTACATTGCACGGATCCCTCAACATGCGATGGTTTCAACAAACGATGGTCCATTTGGAACGCATTACCATCGTATGTTGAGGGACCACTGTATTGTAAATATTGTCATTATAAACAACCAGCTCAGCGCCTTAGTGAAAGCCCAACAGCACTAAAGTGGACCTTCGGCTCACCGGGCATGCTTGGAGTTGTAGTTTTGCAATATATAGAGGTTCATAGTTTGGAGACCACTGGTCTCTGACCTCGGAGCAGCCCCTGTGGATATAGTGTCTGGGTGAAAGTGTGAATGAAGTTCCCCGTGCACGCAATTCACAATATTCAGTGTTTTGAAGGCACACAAAAAAGGAAGATTTTCCTTTAGCGTATGAGAGGAGGCAGCATTTCCCTTTGTAGCTTGGATTAAAGTTTAGATAGTCTTAAGGGTAGTTATGACCGATTTATTTTCTCCAGGACTTTAAAGGTTAACTTTAGAAAAATGCAGTCCAATATGAAGACTCTTCTATAAAGAAACCTTTGCAGTTTGACCTTCAGTTGTAGGAGACCACTTAGTAGATTGCCATTATTCAAGGTTTTGTGTGCTACAATGTCCTATAGCAGGGTGTAAGGTAATAAGGTCAATGGCCAAGACGTCATACAGTAATGGCTCCCCAGCCGAAGGCCCTTTAGGATTCCAATTGTTGCACTTGATACTTTTTTTTCCCTTTTTTTTTCTTTAACCCCTTAAGGACTCAGCCCATTTTGGCCTTAAGGACTCAGACAATTAAATTTTTACGTTTTCATTTTTTCCTCCTCGCCTTCTAAAAATCATAACTCTTTTATATTTTCATCCACAGACTAGTATGAGGGCTTGATTTTTGCGCTACCAGTTGTCCTTTGTAATTACATCACTCATTATATCATAAAATGTATGGCGCAACCAAAAAACACTATTTTTGTGGGGAAATTAAAACGAAAAACGCAATTTTGCTAATTTTGGAAGGTTTCGTTTTCACGCCGTACAATTTATGGTAAAAATGACATGTGTTCTTTTTATTCTGAGGGTCAATATGATTAAAATGATACCCATTATTACATACTTTTATATTATTGTTGCGCTTAAAATAAATCACAAACTTTTTAGCCAAATTAGTACGTTTACAATCCCTTTATTTTGATGACCTCTAACTTTTTTATTTTTCCGTATAAGCGGCGGTATGGGGGCTCATTTTTTGCGCCATGATCTGTACTTTTTTTTGATACCACATTTGCATATAAAAAACTTTTAATACATTTTTTATAATTTTTTTAAATAAAATGTATTAAAAAAGTAGGAATTTTGGACTTTTTTTTTTTTTTTGTTCACGTCGTTCACCGTACGGGATCATTAACATTTTATTTTAATAGTTCGGACATTTACGCACGCGGCGATACTAAATATGTCTATAAAAAAATTTTTTTACGCTTTTTGGGGGTAAAATAGGAAAAAACAGACGTTTTACTTTTTTATTGGGGGAGGGGATTTTTCACTTTTTTTTTACTTTTAAATTTTTTTAAATTTTTTTTTTACACTTGAATAGTCCCCATAGTCCCCAATACCATGATTGCTAATACTGATCTGTTCTATGTATAGGACATAGAACAGATCAGTGTTTTCGGTCATCTTCTTCTCTGGTCTGCTCGATCACAGACCAGAGCAGGAGACGCCAGGAGCCGGACGGAGGAAGGAGAGGGGACCTCCGTGCGGCGTTATGAATGATCGGATCCCCGCAGCAGCGCTGCGGGCGATCCGATCATTCATTCAAATCGTGCACTGCCGCAGATGCCGGGATCTGTATTGATCCCGGCACCTGAGGGGTTAATGGCGGACGCCCGCGAGATCGCGGGCGTCGGCCATTGCCGGCAGGTCCCTGGCTGCGATCAGCAGCCGGGATCAGCCGCGCATGACACGGGCATCGCTCCGATGCCCGCGGTTATGCACAGGACGTAAATGTACGTCCTGGTGCGTTAAGTACCACCTCACCAGGACGTATATTTACGTCCTGCGTCCTTAAGGGGTTAAAGGGGTACTCCACCCCTAGACATCTTATCCCTATCCAAAGGATAGGGGATAAGATGTCTGATCGTGGGGGACCCTCGCAATATAGCGTGCAGCACCCACTTGTATCTGCTTCCGGCAGCGCTGGAGGTTCTGGCTCCCGACCTCGGGAACGGAAGATCGTGATGTCACGACTCCGCCCCCGTAGAGGATGCCCCCTTGTCATGGTTATTGGCCTAGGTATAAAAAGATCACTAGAAAGATCTCTGTGCTGTTCATTCATATATTTGGTTCACAAAATAAATTCTTAGGAATAGATTTTAGCCAGTACCAAAGTGCAAGTAGCAATTCACAGGGGGGTACAGATAAAAAAAATAAAAAAAACTTTTAATCAGATGCTTAAAATCCAAGAAAACACCCCACAAACAAGAAAACACACAAGCCTAGGACAATGCCAAGGGCACAAGTTATAGGGATTACAGATGATATAACCCTATATATATGTATATATATACATATATATATATATATATATATATATATATATATATAGACAAGAGTATTGTGTTATCAATCAGCAAAGTCTAGATAGCTGGGAGAATACAGGCGGAAATGCAGGGGGAGGGTATCAGGCGGAGGAGATGTAAAGTAGAGTAGCCATACAAAGTCCCTGTCAGGGAGATGTAGTATAGTCCACCCCAGGTCCCACAGGGACCGTCGGGGCACTCGCCCTAAAAAGGGCGACCCCTGCCCCGAGCTACCTCTTGGACTTCACCCTAAAAAGTCCCTATTGGTCAAAATAGAGCAGCCTTGCACTGGTAAGCCGACGCGTTTCTGTCACGTGCAGTGGGTTCATCAGGGGTTAACCAGGAAGCGACCAAACACAAGGCTCACAAAAACTGATATGAAGACCAAACACAAATGTCATAAAAAAATCTAAATAGGAAATATAGAGGTGAGATACACGGTACACGCTACACAAAGGTTAGTATAACTGCAATAATATTTATGTAATATAAAATTACACGAAATTGAATACTATAACTACTCATAAATAGTGTTGGGCGCGAATATTCGCATTTCAAATTTTTATTGTTAATATCGCAAATTTGCGAATATATTCGCTATATATTCGAAATTGCGAATATTCGCTTTTCCCCCCGCATATGCGCATATTCCTTCTTTTCACTTGTGGGCCAATTAGAATGATGCATATACACTTGTCAGAGGTTATCAGCAACATCCCTAGCAACCAATAGTAAAGTTGCTCACCCCCCCCCCTCACTGTTTTCTTCCTCGAATATGCGATTACAACAAATACGCAAAATTTGCGAATATAGGACGAATATTCATCTATATATTCGCGAAAGATCACAAATTCGAATATGGGCAATGCCGCTCATCACTACTCATAAGGGAGCTCACTGTACACAATGGGGGAGATTTATCAAAACCTGTCCAGAGGAAAAGTTGCCCAGTTGCCCATAGCAACCAATCAGATCGCTTCTTTTATTTTGCAGAGGCCTTGTTAAAAATGAAAGAAGCGATCTGATTGGTTGCTATGGGCAACTATTCCTCTGCACAGTTTTTGATAAATCTCCCCAAATGTTCACACACAATACTATCTGTATGTATCCATATATCTCTATGTATAACTGCGTTGTCTCAGTTGAACTGGTAAATCCTGCTTTACAAGTTAAAGCTAGAAAGTGAAAGTTTAACCTTCAACTACGAAAAAGAGAAACGAAACACAGAGAATAATAAAAGAGAAAAGACGCTGAGATTGTTCGAAACCTCACGGATACAAAAGGTAAGAAACAATAATAATAACATATATGGGGTGTGAGGGGCACCGCTGTGGGGTCACCATTCCCCTATACATGCGTGCTGCCATGTCGGCTCCGATATGAGAAACAAGTATAAGCTTTTCAATGCTTTTATAGAGATGTGGTGCTCACGAAAATGATGGGTGGAGTAGTATGGGGCAGATGAGGGTAGTAATTCCTTGGGAAAAGTCTTTAGTGCAGTCACAGATGGCATTGTGAGCCCCTGCAACTTTAGAAACTGAGGGCCTGCATTATAGGTGATAGTTCTAAAAGGAGTACTCCGCCTCAAGACATCTTAACCCCTATGCAAAGGATAGGGGATGAGATGTCTGATCGTGGGGGTCCCGCCACTGAGGAACCCCGCAATCTCGGCTGCGGCACCTCAGACATCCGGTGCATGGAGCGAACTTCGCTCCGTGCCGGATCACTGGCAATGCCGGGCAGAGGTTCAAAACGTCATGGCCACGCCCTGCTCGTAACATCACGACCACACCCCCTCAATTCAAGTGTATGGGAGGGGGCGTGACAGCTGTCACGCCCCCTCCCATAAACTTGCATTGAGGAGGTGTGGCCGTGACATCACGTCTCTAAACAAACGCCGGGTGCAGCAGTGAAATCGTGGGGGTCCCCAGCTTGGGGACCCTCGGGATAAGATGTCTAGGGGCAGAGTACCCCTTTAAGGCAGAGTGTCTGCAGGGTTGTACCTGTGGTGTCTTGTGCAACAAGAATACTTCAAATACGCAGGTATATTGCAAAACAGGAGTAAAATTCACTCAAAGTTCACTTTGCACAATCCAGACAATATATTCTCTTCATAGCTCAGGGCTCTAATGTTATAGATTGCTGTTATTGGTTGCAGTTCCCTTTAAGTCCTCTGAGAGACGTAATTCTGACCAATAATTTCTCTGGCTATGCTGAATGCACTTTGGCGATGCTCATGGCGATACATAGACAGTCTGCTATAGATAATTCTATACTAAGCAGGGCCTACACAGGTTTGCTAACTGGTCAAGATACAGGTGATTATGACGTGTAAGCCACACAGAACTAACTCAGACTGGAAGCCTCTGAAGAGTTAAGTGCTTGCAGAAGGGTCCTTTCCCAGCTCTTCTCTTTTCTGTCTAGAAAATTCTCCCTCTAGGAGCAGAAACAGGATAATTGAGACACTCATGGGTAATACCTCCTGATTGCCGCACAGTTCAGTGATCAATGTGAGTTGTTGGCAAAGCCAGAATTGTTCACTCAAGTCACAGGTTGTAGTTCCTACCTGCAATGACACGTACACCCAGCAGTCTCTACATACTGATATCTCTGTGGAAGTGTTTCACAATTAGCATGCCTCCAGCTGTTGCAAAACTACAAGTTCTAGCATCCTGCAGCAGATCAATCCATCTGAAGTAAACCAGGCACTGCCCAATATCATTCCTACAGCAATCATGGTGGGGGCAGCATCATGTCTGGAGGAGACCAGGCACTACCCATCACCTGCCCAATACCATCCCTACAGTGATCATGGTGGGGGCAGCATCATGTCTGGAGGAGACCAGGCACTACCCATCACCTGCCCAATACCATCCCTACAGTGATCATGGTGGGGGCAGCATCATGTCTGGATGAAACCAGGTACTGCCCATCACCTGCCCAATACCATCCCTACAGTGATCATGGTGGGAGCAGCATCATGTCTGGGGGAAACCAGGCACTGCCCATCACCTGCCCAATACCATCCCTACAGTGATCAGGGTGGGGGCAGTATCATGTCTGGGGGAAACCAGGTACTGCCCATCACCTGTCCAATACCATCCCTACAGTGATCATGGTGGGGGCAGCATCATGTCTGGAGGAAACCAGGTACTGCCCATCACCTGCCCAATACCATCCCTACAGTGATCATGGTGGGAGCAGCATCATGTCTGGGGGAAACCAGGCACTGCCCATCACCTGTCCAATACCATCCCTACAGTGATCATGGTGGGGGCAGCATCATGTCTGGGGGAAACCAGGTACTGCCCATCACCTGCCCAATACCATCCCTACAGTGATCATGGTGGGGGCAGCATCATGTCTGGGGGAAACCAGGTACTGCCCATCACCTGCCCAATACCATCCCTACAGTGATCATGGTGGGGGCAGCATCATGTCTGGAGGAAACCAGGTACTGCCCATCACCCGCCCAATACCATCCCTACAGTGATCATGGTGGGGGCAGCATCATGTCTGGGGGAAACCAGGTACTGCCCATCACCTGCCCAATACCATCCCTACAGTGATCATGATGGGGGCAGCATCATGTCTGGAGGAAACCAGGTACTGCCCATCACCCGCCCAATTCCATCCCTACAGTGATCATGGTGGGGGCAGCATCTTGTCTGGAGGAAACCCATTAAATCCTGGTGTGTAAACCTTGTGGCCTCATCCCCAAAAAGACTGGAGGTTGAAATTAAAGATAGAAAATAGATGTTGAAAATGTTTAATTATCTGAAGATTTTCTGAATGCACTTGTAAATGGGAGGAAATCAATCGTAAGAAAAAGTATACAAAGGAAACCTCTGCAAACACAGGGAGAACATACAGACTTCATGCAGATGTTGTCTTCGGTTGATTTTATATCTGCCAAAATACTGCCCCCTGCAGCCAGGGCAGAAATATTCCACCTCACTTCTTAAAATCTGCATAATTGTCTTAGATAATTGGATTTGGATCAGTATTTGTAACTTTGGCTACTGCTGCAGTCTTCATGTACGTGTTCGTATTTGCTCTTGCAGTCAGTAAATAAAGGCGTCTCTGCCTAAACAATTTTACTCAGATTTGTTGGTTACAGCAGACGGGATTTAAGGTATGAGAACATATGTTGTATTTTAATATGAATTTTGAAGGAGGAATTTCTCTTATTTTTGTGCAGTATATGTTGCAGAGTAGATGGACATTCATGTGCAATGTCCTGCAGCCAGATATTCCCTATTCATTGTATGATGTCTATCAGATGGGACTGTTCTGTTCTCTCAGTAGTTATGTCCTCTTCTTAGCTTAGCTGCTGCTTTATAATAGTCTTATCTTTTTACCATATACTTCAATAGTTTTAGATATGGTACCGCTATGGGGTTTACAGTAAGGCCAGTTCAGGGAACATCTGTAAAGGTGGCCACAAACATGGGAATACAGCTTTTTCTCCGGACTTCTCCATATGCTGACATTTAATACATGTTTATTTATTTCAGTGGGAAAGAGGGGAAAAAAACATTGCCAGATCCCTCTAGCAGGGTCTTCTATCCTATGGGGGCACAAGTTTGGTGTTAAAGGGGTACTTTGCTGCTCAGCATTGGGAACAATTTGTTTAGAGCGCTGGAGCCTGCGCTGGGAGCTCATTATGTCATAGCCCCGCCCACTCATGATGTCATACCCCGCCTCCCAATGCAAGTCTATGGGAGGGGGCGTGACGCTGTCACGCCCCCTCCCATAGACTTGCATTGAGGGGGTGGGGCGTGATGTCATGAGGGGCGGGGCTATGGCATCACGAGCTCCCATCTCCAGCGTTCGGAACAGTTTTTTCCAAACGCTGAGCAGCAGAGTACCCCTTTAATATCCTCTGAAATCTCCATTGAGTCATAGTTGAATAATCCCCATTACTTTATGAAGCCTACTGTTATGGATCCAGACTGTTAAAGGGTAACTCTCATTAAAAAATGTTTTGCTATTGCACTCTTTATGGTAAATAAAAAATATTTCTAATATACTTTGTTTTAAAAATAAATAAATGAAGTTTTCTATGTCCAAACACAGAGAGTGCAGCCTGGAGTGCTGAGGGGGGGGGGGGTGTCCAACCTCATCCAATCATAGCTCCTCTCACATTTAATTGCCATATGCTGTTGGTTGGACACCCCCCCCCCCCCCCCCCCCCTCAGCACCTCGGTTGTAAGTCTGTGTATAAGATGGGGGAAAAGGTGCTCTTGATCTTTTTTAAGCACAAATAAAACATAGAAAACTTCATTTTTTTTTAAACAAAGTATATTAGAAATATTTTTTATTTACCATAAGGAGTGCAATAGCAAAAAAAAAAATTTCATGAGAGTGCCCAATATGTGAAAGGCATCACATTTATTTATTTTATGTCTCAAAATACTGGTGCCAGTGCGACTACATAGGCTTCTCTGGGGAGACGTGCAGTCTGATCGGGAAGGTCATGTTAAATATATATATATATACAGTACAGACCAAAATTTTGGACACACCTTCTCAAAATCTGTCATTTTCTAGATTCTAGCCACCTTTTGCTTGATTTTGATGCCTTCAGTGTGAATCTACAATATTCATAGTCATGAAAATAAAGAAAACTCTGAATGAGAAGGTGCCCAAACTTTTGGTCTGTACTGTATATATATATATATCCCCTTCTGTTTCTCCATAAGACACTTTCATGTACTCTATTATTTTGGTATAATTATTATTAGAAGCTCATTGGTCAGAATATTTCCTTTCAGACATTTCAGATCTTCTCAAACACCAGGAAAGATGTCAACTAAATGTGTAAGTATACAGTAAGAAGGAATGTATCCATCATTAGATGTGATCTATAGAACTGACATTTCCTTTTCTCTTTCCTCCCCTTCATCTTCTATCATTTTTCTAATTCTTCTTCTTCATCTTTCCCTTTTTTGTTTTTCTTCACTTTTTCCTTTTTTCTGTCTTGAATATAACTTCTCTTCTACTTCTGCTTCTTCCGATTCACTCCCTTTATATTTTTCTTCTTGTTTTCCCTGTTTCTTCTCTTTTGTGGTCAATTTCTTCTCATCCTCCTTATCTTTTTTCCTCTCCTCTCTTCTCCTTTTTATCCTCCTTTTTTGTCATCTTTTCTTCTCTGCAGAAGATCTTCTTTGCAGAGAGACAGACCGCTACAAGATCTTCTCTGCAGAGAGACAGCCCGCTACAAGATCTTCTCTGCAGAGACAGCCCACTGCAAGATCTTCTTTGCAGAGAGACAGCCTGCTACAAGATCTTCTCTGCAGAGAGACAGCCCGCTACCAAATCTTCTCTGCAGAGAGACAGCCCGCTACAAGATCTTCTCTGCAGAGAGACAGCCCGCTACAAGATCTTCTCTGAAGAGACAGCCCACTGCAAGATCTTCTTTGCAGAGAGACAGCCTGCTACAAGATCTTCTCTGCAGAGAGACAGCCCGCTACCAAATCTTCTCTGCAGAGAGACAGCCCGCTACAAGATCTTCTCTGCAGAGAGACAGCCCGCTACAAGATCTTCTCTGCAGAAAGACAGACTGGTACAAGATCTTCTCTGCAGAGAGGCAGACTGCTACAAGATCTCTGTAGAGAGGCAGACTGCTACAAGATCTTCTCTGCTGAGATCAAACTGCTACAGGATCTTCTCTGCAGAGAGGCAGCCTGCTACAAGATCTTCTCTGCAGAGAGACAGCCCGCTACAAGATTTTCTCTGCAGAGTGACAGACTGCTACAAGATCTTCTCTGCAGAGAGGCAGCCCGCTACAAGATCTTCTCTGCTGAGATCAAACTGCTACAGGATCTTCTCTGCAGAGAGGCAGCCTGCTACAAGATCTTCTCTGCAGAGAGACAGCCTGCTACAAGATCTTCTCTGCAGAGAGGCAGACTGCTACAAGATCTTCTCTGCAGAGAGACAGCCTACTACAAGATCTTCTCTGCAGAGAGGCAGACTGCTACAAGATCTTCTCTGCAGAGAGGCAGACTGCTACAAGATCTTCTCTGCAGAGAGACAGCCCGCTACAAGATCTTCTCTGCAGAAAGACAGACTGGTACAAGATCTTCTCTGCAGAGAGGCTGACTGCTACAAGATCTTCTCTGCAGAGAGGCAGACTGCTACAAGATCTTCTCTGCAGAGAGACAGCCTACTACAAGATCTTCTCTGCAGAGAGGCAGACTGCTACAAGATCTTCTCTGCAGAGAGGCAGACTGCTACAAGATCTTCTCTGCAGAGAGACAGCCCGCTACAAGATCTTCTCTGCAGAAAGACAGACTGGTACAAGATCTTCTCTGCAGAGAGGCTGACTGCTACAAGATCTTCTCTGCAGAGAGGCTGACTGCTACAAGATCTTCTCTGTAGAGAGGCAGACTGCTACAAGATCTTCTCTGCTGAGATCAAACTGCTACAGGTTCTCCTTAGTAAATGAGGCCCATAGAGTGGGACTGAGCTGCGTCTGCTCTTTGACACCACCCCTTTCTATAGAGGAGCAATACACATCACCGAGCCTCCTCCCAACCAGTACACTGCGATCGAGCAAGGAACACGGGCAAAATGGAGGAGGCCCAGTCATGTCTATCGTCAGCAGGCTGCCTCTCTACAGAGACGATCTTGTAGCAGTCTGCCTCTATGCAGAGAAGATCTTGTAGCAGGCCGCCTCTCTGCAGAGAAGATCTTGTTGTAGTCTGCTTCTCTGCAGGGAAGATCTTGTAGCAGGCTGTCTCTCTACAGAGAAGATCTTTTAGCAGGCTGTCTCTCTGCAGAGAAGATCTTGTAGCTGGCTGTCTCTCTGCAGAGAAGATCTTGTAGCAGGCTGTCTCTCTGCAGAGAAGATCTTGTAGCAGTCTGCCTCTCTGCAGAGAAGATCTTGTAGCAGTCTGCCTCTCTGCAGAGAAGATCTTGTAGCAGTCTGCCTCTCTGCAGAGAAGATCTTGTAGCAGGCTGCCTCTCTGCAGAGAAGATCTTGTAGCTGGCAGTCTCTCAGCAGAGAAGATCTTGTAGCGGGCTGCCTCTCTGCAGAGAAGATCTTGTAGCAGTCTGTCACTCTGCAGAGAAAATCTTGTAGCGGGCTGTCTCTCTGCAGAGAAGATCTTGTAGCAGGCTGTCTCTCTGCAGAGAAGATCTTGTAGCAGGCTGTCTCTCTGCAGAGAAGATCTTGTAGCAGTCTGCCTCTCTGCAGAGAAGATCTTGTAGCAGTCTGCCTCTCTGCAGAGAAGATCTTGTAGCAGGCTGCCTCTCTGCAGAGAAGATCCTGTAGCAGTTTGATCTCAGCAGAGAAGATCTTGTAGCGGGCTGCCTCTCTGCAGAGAAGATCTTGTAGCAGTCTGTCACTCTGCAGAGAAAATCTTGTAGCGGGCTGTCTCTCTACAGAGAAGATCTTGTAGCGGGCTGTCTCTCTACAGAGAAGATCTTGTAGCAGGCTGCCTCTCTGCAGAGAAGATCCTGACAGTTTTCTCTCGGCTTTAGTGCCCGCATTTGTGTTGCACGCGGAGTGCAACACAAATTGCGACAGTCTTCACCCAAAAAAACACAAGGCTTTTCAGAACCCTCCAATTTCTCTGAAAAAAAAAGGGAATAGGAAGTTAATCACAACATTAACTTAAGTGTTCGTTGTCCGTCCGTCTGCCCTTTACACTTCTTCCTCCTTTGTCTTCTTCTTCTTCTGCTCCTTTTTCGTCCTATTCAGTTAATTTCTTGATCTTTGCATTCTTTTCCCTTCCTCTTTTTTGTTTACTCTATTTAGTCTCCTTTCTTTTCAATTTTTTTTTCTATTTTGTCCATTGTCCTCTACTTATTTCTAATGCCTTCTTTGTCCAATTTTTCTCTCTCTCACTTCCTTTTTATAACTGAAATGCTAAGATAGATAGATGATAGATAGATGATAGATAGATAGATAGATAGATATAAGATAGATAGATGATAGATAGATAGATAGATAGATATGAGATAGATAGATAGATTGATATGAGATAGATAGATAGATAGATAGATATGAGATAGATAGATAGATATGAGATAGATAGATAGATAGATATGAGATAGATATGAGATAGACAGATATGAGATAGATAGATAGATATGAGATAGATATGAGATGGATAGATAGATATGAGATAGATAGATAGATAGATATGAGATAGATAGATATGAGATAGATAGATATGAGATAGATAGATAGATATGAGATAGATATGAGATAGATATGAGATAGGTAGATATAAGATAGATATGAGATAGATAGATATGAGATAGAAATTAGATAGATAGATATGAGATAGATATGAGATAGATATGAGATAGATGGATAGATAGATATGGGATAGATAGATATGAGATAGATAGATAGATAGACATGAGATTTTTACTTGTGTTGAACGCATTTTTATTATTACTCTTTAGAAATATTTTAAGCATTGGACAAGTAAAGTCTGGAGCAGAGTGAAGAGATATTGGGCTCGGTATTCGGCAGATCTCACCCTTCTTCTCTTGGTTGTAAACGTGAGTTGAAGTTTTCCTTTTGTTTTGTTCTGACATCTGGGAACATTGTGACTCTATATAAAGACATCGCAGGAAATTAGATAAGCGAGTAATGTCATATAAGGAGACACCCTGTGTGTATTTCATAAGCATTTGTGGTAACTACGGGGAGGATGAGCATTCTGCTGCCGGATAGCTGGGAGTAGTAGTCCTTCACCTGTTATATCACTTGGCAGAATGGTATAGCTAAGCTGAGGTTTCCTGTGAATCCCATAGTGCAAAGTGCAGGGATGAGACCTCGGGACATTAGGATTCTGTGAAACTTGAACAACTTTTCTGAAACTTCCTGTGCAACTCCAATATGATGCCGGGGCTCGGAATGTTACTGCTTTTAGTGCAGAGGAGTATTTAGTCACTGTCCCTTTAAATGTTAAATAGTTTACCCAGGGATCAAGTCTTGGGGAAGAAAGTGAGGGAACTCACCTGAGATTTCCATGCAAGGGCTTGTCCCGCAGGACTGCGTCTAATGGGCACGGTGTTCCTGCTGTGGAAAAAGTGTAGAAACTCAGTTCCCACGTGTTTCTGCAGGACTTGAGCCCTGAGTTTACCCTCAGCACATGTACAGGTTGGCTCACTCTGGTGCAGTGCTTTTATGCGCATTTTACTTACACATTCGGATTGCGGCACGGAAGAGATAAGTGTATTACAGAGGAGCCCTTGTTCAGCTTAGTTTTTCTAACAAAAACAAAACCCCTTCTTGGAGCTGAAGACTTTCAGACTTGATTATAGAACGAGATTCCCTCCTAAAAAGAACACTTTGGCCTAGGTATAGATTACGGAAGCAAGAACAAGGCTAGGAGATATTGCTCTGGCCATCATTCATCTACAACAAGCAGAAATTATAGTAAATGAAATGGGTTATCCAGGAAAAAACTTTTATATACTGTCACGATTCGGCTTCCAGGTAGTGGATCCTCTGTGTCAGCGAGGGATAGGCGTGGACCGTGCTAGTGGACCGGTTCTAAGAGGCTACTGGTTTTCACCAGAGCCCGCCGCAAAGCGGGATGGTCTTGCTGCGGCAGTAGCAACCAGGTCGTATCCACTAGCAACGGCTCTACCTCGCTGACTGCTGAGAAGGCGTGGGACAGAAGGACTAGGCAGAGGCAAGGTCAGACGTAGCAGAAGGTCGGGGGCAGGCGGCAAGGTTCGTAGTCAGGATGGGTAGCAGAAGTTCAGGTACACAGGCTTTGGACACACTAAACGCTTTCACTGGCACAAGGCAACAAGATCCGGCAAGGGAGTGCATGGGAGGAGGTCAGATAAAGGCAGGGAGCAGATGGAAGCCAATTAAGCTAATTGGGCCAGGCACCAATCATTGGTGCACTGGCCCTTTAAGTCTCAGAGAGCTGGCGCGCGCGCGCCCTAGAGAGCGGAGCCGCGTGCGCCAGCACATGACAGCAGGGGACCGGGACGGGTAAGTGACCTGGGATGCGATTCGCGAGCGGGCGCGTCCCGCTGTGCGAATCGCATCCCCAACGGCCATGACAGTGCAGCGCTCCCGGTCAGCGGGACTGACCGGGGCGCTGCAGGGAGAAAGACGCCGTGAGCGCTCCGGGGAGGAGCGGGGACCCGGAGCGCTAGGCGTAACAGTACCCCCCCCCTTAGGTCTCCCCTTCTCTTTGTCCGGTAACTGCCTCCCCTGGGATGAGGACACCGGGAAAGAATGGAGGGTTTCCTCAACGGCAGGCAGTACAGCAGGAGTGGGGATGGGGAGGGAGGGCAGAGGGCGAGGCCTGGCACGGGGCAGTGTGACACCAGGACGGGGGCCATGGGGAGGCACAGAGGCTTGCCTGACGGGACTGGGAGGGGGGGAGAGGCACTTCCTGTGGCAGGCAGAGTCCCAGTTCCTGATCTCCCCGGTGGTCCAATCAATGGTGGGGGAATGAAGCCGGAGCCAAGGCAGACCGAGGAGGACCTCAGAGGTACAGTTGGGGAGAATGAAGAACTCAATCCTCTCAAGGTGGGGTCCAATAGACATGAGGAGGGGCTCTGTGCGGTAACGCACGGTGCAGTCCAATCTGGCTCCGTTGACCGCGGAAATGTAGAGCGGCTTGACGAGACGGGTCACCGGGATGCTGAATTTATTAACAAACGACTCCAAAATAAAATTTCCAGAGGCACCGGAGTCCAAGCAGGCCACGGCTGAGAGGGAGGAGTTGGCTGAAGAAGAAATCCGCACGGGCACCGTGAGACGTGGAGGAGCAGACTTGGAACCAAGAGACGCCACACCCACGTGAGCTGGGTGCGTGCGTGCGTTTCCCAGGCGTGGAGGACGGATAGGGCAATCCACCAAGAAATGCTCGGTACTGGCACAGTAAAGACAGAGATTTTCTTCTCTACGGCGATTCCTCTCTTCCTGGGTCAGGCGAGACCGATCCACTTGCATGGCCTCCTCGGCGGGAGGCCCAGGCGAAGACTGCAAAGGATGCTGTGGGAGAGGTGCCCAGAGATCTAAGTCTTTTTCCTGGCGGAGCTCTTGGTGTCGCTCAGAAAAACGCATGTCAATGCGGGTAGCCAAATGGATGAGTTCTTGGAGGTTGGCAGGAATCTCTCGTGCGGCCAGCACATCCTTGATGCGACTGGATAGGCCTTTTTTAAAGGTCGCGCAGAGAGCCTCATTATTCCAGGATAGTTCAGAAGCAAAAGTACGGAATTGTATGGCGTACTCGCCAACGGAAGAATTACCCTGGACCAGGTTCAACAGGGCAGTCTCGGCAGAAGAAGCTCGGGCTGGCTCCTCGAAGACACTCCGGAGTTCAGCGAAGAAGGCCTGGACTGTGGCTGTGGCAGGATCATTGCGGTCCCAGAGCGGTGTGGCCCAAGACAAGGCCTTTCCTGAAATAAGGCTTACTACGAACGCCACCTTAGACCGTTCTGAAGGAAACAAGTCCGACAACATCTCCATATGCAGGGAACACTGAGACAAAAATCCACGGCAGAGTTTAGAGTCCCCATCAAATTTGTCCGGCAGGGACAAGCGGAGGTTAGGAGCGGCCACTCGCTGCGGAGGAGGTGCAGGAGCTGGCGGAGGAGATGGTTGCTGCTGTAGCAGAGGCAGAAGTTGCTGTAACATGGCGGTCAACTGCGACAGCTGCTGTCCTTGTTGGGCAATCTGCTGCGATTGCTGAGCGACCACCGTGGGAAGATCAGCGAGACTTGGCAGCGGCACCTCAGCGGGATCCATGGCCGGATCTACTGTCACGATTCGGCTTCCAGGTAGTGGATCCTCTGTGTCAGCGAGGGATAGGCGTGGACCGTGCTAGTGGACCGGTTCTAAGAGGCTACTGGTTTTCACCAGAGCCCGCCGCAAAGCGGGATGGTCTTGCTGCGGCAGTAGCAACCAGGTCGTATCCACTAGCAACGGCTCTACCTCGCTGACTGCTGAGAAGGCGTGGGACAGAAGGACTAGGCAGAGGCAAGGTCAGACGTAGCAGAAGGTCGGGGGCAGGCGGCAAGGTTCGTAGTCAGGATGGGTAGCAGAAGTTCAGGTACACAGGCTTTGGACACACTAAACGCTTTCACTGGCACAAGGCAACAAGATCCGGCAAGGGAGTGCATGGGAGGAGGTCAGATAAAGGCAGGGAGCAGATGGAAGCCAATTAAGCTAATTGGGCCAGGCACCAATCATTGGTGCACTGGCCCTTTAAGTCTCAGAGAGCTGGCGCGCGCGCGCCCTAGAGAGCGGAGCCGCGCGCGCCAGCACATGACAGCAGGGACCGGGACGGGTAAGTGACCTGGGATGCGATTCGCGAGCGGGCGCGTCCCGCTGTGCGAATCGCATCCCCAACGGCCATGACAGTGCAGCGCTCCCGGTCAGCGGGACTGACCGGGGCGCTGCAGGGAGAAAGACGCCGTGAGCGCTCCGGGGAGGAGCGGGGACCCGGAGCGCTAGGCGTAACATATACATATACATGCCGCAGCGAAGTCCCGACTCGGCCGGCGATAGTCTGAGCAGCAGTGTGAAAACTCTTCAGGACACAAAATTCTTCACTACACCGGCACCTGCTGCCAGGGCTGAAAACGTCACACTGCCGCTCAACCTATCACCGGCCGAGTCGGGACTTCGCTGCGGCCGGTGATTGGCTGAGTGCAGTATGACTCGCCAACCATCTGCAACCAGGAAGAGGATTGCGGCAGAGACCGGAGCGGGTTACCGGAGGCACCGTGGGAGAGAAGGAAGATATGGGGCATTACATTTTTTTTAACTGCCGGGTATATGACGGGCAATTTTCCTATTCCAGAGTTCTCCTTTAAATAGTCACCTAATGATTTAAAGGGGTACTCCGGTGGAAAACTTTTTTTTTTTTTTTAAATCAACTGGTGACAGAAAGATAAACAGATTTGTAAATGACTTTTATTAATAAATCTTTACCCTTCCAGGACTTTTTAGCAGCTGTATGCTACGGAAGAAATTCTTTTCTTTTTGAATTTCTTTTTTGTCTTGTCCACAGTGCTCTCTGCTGACATCTGATGCCCGTATCAGGAACTGTTCAGAGCAGGAGAAAATCCCCATTGTAAAACTATGCTGCTCCGGACAGTTCCTGATACTGGCATCAGGTGTCAGCAGAGAGCACTGTGGACAAGACAAAAAAGAAATTCAAAAAGTATAGAATTCTCTCTGTAGCATACAGCTGCTAAAAAGTACTGGAAGAGTAAAGATTAATTTTTTTATAGAAGTCATTTACAAAACTGTTTAACTTTCTGGCACCAGTTTATTTAAAAAAAAGTTTTCCTCCAGAGTACCCCTTTAATAACGGGGTTATCCGGCCTAAGAGCAGCACCCGAATTTTATGTAGGGCTGCCTATCCAGTCTCGGAAAGCTCTTTGTTTCTGGGACTGGAGGCGTGACATAACATTACGCCCTCTTGTGATGTCATGCCACGCCCCCTCCATTCATGTCTATGGGAGGGGGCGTGACGTCTGTCACACCCCCTCCCATTGACATGAATGGAGAGGGGGTGACGTGACATCACGAGGGGGCATGGCTAGCTTTCACGCCCCCTCACATAGATATGAATAGAGGGGGCATGGCGTAATGTCACGAACACGGCAGCCCAAAGCTTCCCTGTTCAGAATGCCGCGGTGCCGGCCCAAAGATCGCTGGGGCCACAGTGGCTGGACCCCCGCGATCAGACATCTTATCCCCTTGGATAGGTTATAAGATGTCTATGGGCAGAGTACTCCTTCAAGTCTTATCAAATAATCTTAAATAGGACATATGATGGAAATGCGGAGCTTACACGTGGTGACTATAATACTCAACCGTTCTCTCATCTTCAGGTTCTCATCTGTTACCATTTGTCCAGTAAAAGAAACGAGTTAGATAATGAGCGGAAAAAATTGGAGATCAAGCAGAGACTGCTAGAGGCTGAACGAGGCCGACTAGAGGCCGAGAAGAGCCAACTGGTGGGTGAGCGGCGCCAAGTCCAAGAGGAAAAGAAAGAGATACTGGGGGCGTGGAAGAAAATCGCGGCCTTACAAAGTGAATTTATGAATAGGATGAAAGACATGATGGACAATGGGAGAACAACGGAATACGACGAAGGCCCATATGACTTCTACATAAAAATAGCAATGAAACTCTTCGATGTAACTGCTTCAGTGTCAAAATACTTTCTTTAAATAAAGAGAAATTATGCAAGATAATCAAAACTGGGTGAAATGGTTAATGGGTATATCTAGTTCTAAATATATCTTTATTAATTTGATTTTCTGATGCAGTACTCCCAACCACAGGGGCATAACTAATGGTACATGAACCCGGGTGCAAAAGATAAGTCTGCCCCCCCCCCCCCTTTTTTTGTAATATCTTGCCCTGGCAGCGTTCGTTATCTGCAGGACACCGCTACCTGCCAACCATCAAAAACATCGCTATCCGAAGTCCACCAAGGTCTGCAAAGGAGGGTGAGTGGTGCTGTGCACCTACACATTGAGACATTGTTACATCGCCGACACAGCCTTGAGACGTTTACCTGAGATCGCAACTAGTGTTGAGCGGCATAGGCCATATTCGAATTCCCGATATTTCGCGAATATATGGACGAATATTCGTCATATATTCGCTAAATTCGCATATTCGTAATATTCAAGTTTTATTTTCGCATATGCGAATATTCCCGTATGCGAAAATTCACATGCCAGCCTCACACAGTAGTATTAGAGCCTTCTTTACACCACACAAGCTGGAAGAAGAGAGGGATGATAGCTGTGATGTTTACTGTGGGAAAAAAATAAAAATATTCGTGATTACGAATATATAGCGCTATATTTGCGAATATTCGCGAATTCGCGAATATGCGATATTCGCAAATAAAATTTGCATTGCAAATTTAGTTGCTATTGCTGCTACAATTGACTCATAGGATTCATTCAATATTCAACACTGGATATATTTGGATTAATTATCTGCTTGATTAACTGTGAATGATTTGTGATTATTGAAAGAGACTTATTGCAAACTCACGACAGTGGATATTAGCAATATATTTATTGATTGGTGCTACATAATAATCTTTTATCTTTTATCATATTTACAACTAGCTAATATATACCATTTATCTCTGCAAGGGCCCTGCATAGTGATTGGTCATTTTATACACTATATTATATTTTATATACTATATATTATTAATAAATTCTAATTTAATTATAATTACTGGATCCACATCTCTTCTTCTTTTTTCCTTTCTATACTTTATTCCCTAGTGCTCTTGAGGACTGGTACTCTCCATATTCATTTACAAACCTGTTTAACTTTCTGGCACCAGTTGATTTAAAAAAAAAAAAAATGTTTTCCAGTGGAGTACCCCTTTAAGGTTAAAATGGGATTGGTCCTTAAGGGGTTAAAGGGGTACTTCATTGCCCCAATATTCAGAACATTTAGTTCCGAATGTTGGGTGTGGGCTGTGAGGTCGTGATGTCACCTGCGAATTGGTCCTGCAAAAAAACAATCCAGGTATGGGTCTGTGGATGGAAATAGAAGAGCTATGTCATTTAAAAGATGAGGAAGATAAAACAATGAAAAAAAAAATTTAAATTAAAGGGGTACTCCTGCGCCCCAGCCTTCTGAACATCTGGTTCTGAAGACTTGGACCAATGGCCATGGTCGCCACGCCATGGCCATACCCCCTGGTGACGTCACACCACGCCCCATCCATTGATGTCCATGGGAGGGAGCATCATCATAGACCCATAGACATCAATGAAGGGGGTGTGGTTTGATATCACGAGGAGGCGTGGCTGTGATGTCACGACCATGGCTGCTGCTTCAAGTCTTCTGAACCAATAGTTTGGGCAATTCGGCGCATGGCAATACCAAATACGGATATTTTATAGAGTGACTTACATTTTTTTTTTTTTATCAGGGAAGGGCTTTTATATAATTTTCAAACTTTGTTTATTATTTGTTTTGCATTTTTTTAAGTCCCCATAGGGAACTGTTATGCAATTATTAGGTTGCATCCTCTGTACAACGCTGTGCTATAGCACACCAATATATTGTGAAATCGGCGCTCTACTAGTAGAGTCTGACTGAGGCAGATCGTCTTAGAGGATCAATGGTCAGCAGCACAGAGGTAAGGGGCGGAGCTCTTAGTGCACGTTCTCTGTAGATAACTCAGTTTAAGCCATGTTGGGATAAGGATTTAAAGGGGTACTCCTCCCCTAAACATCTTATTTCCTATCCAAAGGATAGTGGATAAGATGTCTGATCGCGGGAATCCCGCCACTGGGACCCCCATGATCTCTGTGCAGCACCCGGCGTTCTTTTAGAATGCTGGATGTGGGCAGCAGGGGTCGTGACATCATGGCCACGCCCCTTGTGATGTCACACCACGCCCCCTCATTGCAAGTCTATGGAAGGGGAAGTGGTAGCTGTCATGCCCCCTCCCACAGACTTGCATTGAGGAGGCACGGCGTGATGGCACAAGGGGCGTGGCCGTGACAGCATGATCACAGTCACCCGTTACAAGCGCTGGGGCAGCGGAGTGCCCCTTTAATTTTACTACACATAAATGGAGGAAAAGGCACAAACCTTATTGTTTCTTCATATCCACATGGACTTGGAAATTCTACTGAAATTAACCGATTAAACAACAGTGGCCCACATTTATCATTGTGGGTATAAGTGAAAACATTTTCCGATTTTCAGAGTTTTCAGTGGCTTTGCGCCTTTTTTGCGCTTTTTTAAAAAAGGCGCAGTTCATAAATCCCTTCTATATCATGTGTATTGCCAAAATCAGTGGATTGCAACTGAAAATCAGCAGAAATATGTAAACAAAAAGGCGCAAATAAACCCTGCTTGTGCCTTTTTGTGCCTTTTGTAGACACAAAAAACAGTCTAAAGACAATGATAAATGTCGGCCAGTGTTCTTTTCTTTATTTCCTACAGAACAATGGATTCATTATAAGACACATCCTCCTTCCTTGTTTGCATCACTTTTGTTATTGCTTATTATGAGGACACATTGTACAAAATAATATATATATATATATATATATATATATATATATATGTATATATTGGATCCGGGTCCTGTAAATATCACAGCAGGTAACACCGCCCAGCAGACGAATGCAGACAACCATTCCATAGCTGCAGTTTAATAGGTAAAGCTTTATATCTACTCACTTTGTTATTGTTCTGTATTATTTGTATGTTTATACTTGTGTTTATATAGATACATTATAACTAGTCCGTAATGTATCTAGGTCATTATTAGTCCTTCTCCAATCTGCACAAGACATGGGCGTGCTGACATTCTCCGTGGTCTTCTTGGTGGCTGGTGAGTATTTAGTTTATTTATATATATATATATATATATATATATATATATATATATATATATATGTATATATTATGATTTCTGGTTTCCTTAAGTTGCAAACATTTATAAACAGGTAAATGAATATACTGTCTAAATGAAAAATTAACAAAAAATATGCTTTTTCCCCTCTACCAGTTCTTAAGTGGCAGACCGACGGCTACGTTTTACCCACAACAAGTAAGCAGAATGTATAGTTACTAAGAAAAACAAGATATGTAACATGTTCTGATTAAATAATGTGAAGAGAGAAAGAGAGAGGAAGAGAAAGAGGAAACCTCCTGCAGAAATAGGAATGAAAGGGAAAAAGAAAGAAAGACAAAGAGGAGATCTGCAGATAGAGAGAAAGAGACAAAGAAAGATGAAAGAAGGGAAGAAAAGAGAGAGAGAGAGACAGAGAACGAGGAAATCTTCTGCAGAGACAGAGAAATAGAAGGGAAATAAAAGAAAAAGAGCAAAGAGCAAAGAGAGAGAGAGCGAGAGAGAGAGAGAAGAGCTGTAGAGTTGGATCCATACAAAAAAAGACAAAGGGGAGAGCTACTGCAAATAAAAAGGTTAGGAAAGCTACTGTAAAGAGAGAGAAAGGGAGTGCTGCTAGAGAGCTGCTGCAAATAGAAAAAGAGAGAAAAGCTGCTGCAAATAGAAAGAGAGAGGAGAGCTGCTGCAAATAGAAAGAGAGAGGAAGCTGCTGGAAATTGAAAGAGAGAGGAGAGCTGCTGCAAATAGAAAGAGAGAGGAGAGCTGCTGCAAATAGAAAACGAGAAAGGAGGACTGCTGCAAATAGAAAGAGAGAGAGGATGGTTGCTGCAAATAGAAAGAGAGAGGAGCTGCTGCAAATACAGAGAGAGAGGAGGGCTGCAAATACAGAGAGAGAGAGAAGGGAGGGCTGCTGCAAATAGAAAGATAGAGGAGAGCTGCTGCAAATAGAAAGAAAGAGAGGATGGTTGCTGCAAATAGAAAGAGAGAGAGGAGCTGCTGCAAATACAGAGAGAGAGGAGGGCTGCTGCAAATAGAAAGAAAGAGAGGATGGTTGCTGCAAATAGAAAGAGAGAGAGGAGCTGCTGCAAATACAGAGAGAGAGGAGGGCTGCTGCAAATAGAAAGAAAGAGAGGATGGTTGCTGCAAATAGAAAGAGAGAGAGAGGAGCTACTGCAAATACAGAGAGAGAGGAGGACTGCTGCAAATACAAATACGTGCAAGTAGAAAGAGAGAGAAAAGAGCTGCTGCAAATAGAAAGAGAGAGAGAGAGGAGAGCTTATGCAAATAGGTGGAGAGTGGAGGGCTACTGCAAATAGAAAGATAGAGGAGGGCTACTGCAAATAGGAGGAAACCTTCTGCAAATAGAGAGAGGAGCAGAATATCAGTAAAAAGGGCCTTGGAAAGCGTATTGTCCCTTTGAGTATTTATTTATTTATTCGTGAAGTCAGTTGTGATGGTCACTTTGATGGACGTTATTGATGGGGTCTGGAACAGTCAATGGCCAGACTGGAGGGTGAAGTGCATGTCCAAGTAACAGTCCTTTTTATTTATTTTTATTAATTTAATCTCTGTAATACATGTCCTTTTACTGTAGCACTCTATTTTACGGATAGAGAAATAACCAATCGATATAGAGATACGATAGAAAACTGTGAGGGCTCTTATCTGTCACATGTGAAGTCGTGAAGACCCCGGTATTGACCGCTAAGCTACCATGCTAAAATAATTCAAAATTCAAGTTTTATTCAGTAAAATGAATCTTGGTAAAATATTTCTAATTCTAGATGTTTTGTCTTCAGCAGCTCAGAAGTGTCCACCGCATAGTCATTACGGAACAGTTACAGCATGCGATAGGATCTGCCTTGAAAAGCCTAATAAAATATGTCCCCATTTAGCAAAATTGGGCTGCAAGTGCGATGATGGCTTCCTCTCCAAGAATCAAATCTTTGACCCCGTGGTTGTCTGTGTCAGGCCGGAAGATTGCAACACACAATAAGGAGCTGATTGATCAAAACCTGCGAAGAGGAAGAGCGGTGCAGTTGCCCATAGCAACCAATCAGATCACTTCTTTTGTTTTTCAGAGGCCATTTTTCAAATGAAAGAAGCGATCTGATTGGTTGATAAATCATCCTCCTGTGATCCAACCTGGGACCATGAAGTTGTCTCTCTAAACCAGTGGTCTCAAGAAGCCTCCTTTCAATTGGTACTGCGGACACGTCCGGCCGTTCAGCAGTCAAGCTTACTGGCCCATCGGAAATTTTCCCAGTTGGCCAGTCCGGCCCTGGGCCCTCCCGATGTTGCAAAACTTCAACTCCTGGCATACCCGGACAGACGTTGGCTGTGTGGGCATGCTGGGAGTTGAGGTTTTGCAAGCCACAGTTTGGGACCACTGCTCTAAACATTCCCCAATATCTGTCTGTGGTGAAGGATCCATTTTATTTTGCTTTTATCTATGTAGTATATAGATTGTGTGGAGAGAACCGATTGTCCCATTCCTATCTTGCCTTAGCCATAGCTCATCCATAGGTCTACATCAGGACCACATGGCAGTATTTAGTCCCCACAGGCGATTGCCATGGAGTCCTAAAGTTCTAGTTTGATATCAATATATTATGATCTATGAAAAGATTTAAAGGGGTATTCCGAACTCTGGAGCAGGCAGCTCGTGATGTCATAGCCACGCCCCCTCAATGCAAGTCTATGGGAGGGAGCGTGACGCTCCCTCACAAAAACTTGCATGGAGGGGGTGGGGCGTGACATCATGAGGGGATGGGGCTATGATGTCACAAGCTCCTGGCGCCGGCTCCAGCATTTGGAACAGTTTGTTCCAAACGCTCACCAGCGGAGTACCCCTTTAAAGATAATTCGCAAAAGAACCATCAAGAAGTGGGACCTCTGTGTGGATCTTCATCTTCTCGGCCTCATGGTCATGGAATGGGACAATGGCGAAGGCCTCGTCTAAATCCCATCTATTTGATGCACACAAGATCCAAAGTTAGTGCTGCTATCTTTGTTGGGGGGGAGGGTACATTATAGATGGACTGGATGATGTTATCTATAGGGATGCAATAGAAGGTCTTCATTTTACAACCTCATACAATGATATTAGCAAAGCTCTCTCTCTCTCATGACATACACTTGGCTCTAGATTATTTACCCGGTGTTATCATTTTATCAGGAATTGTAATTCCAATACATATAACAACAATAAAAACTGGTTTAAACATTTGAAAATGACTCCATTCTTCTTCAGCTTGGTTTCACGTGTTACACATTGGGGATTGTCACCTTCTTATTTGTGAGATGGGGGTCAATGGGGATAGACTGGAGAAGGATAATAATGGAGACAGACTAGAGATGGAAGGTAATAGAGATAGATTGGAGATGGGGGTCAATGGGGATAGACCGGAGAAGGAGGGTAATGGAGACAGACTAGAGATGGAAGGTAATGGGGATAGACTGGAGATGGAGGGTAATGGGGATAGACTGGAGATGGAGGGTAATGGGGATAGACTGGAGATGGAGGATAATGGGGGTAGACTAGAGATGGAGGGTAATGGGGATAGACTGGAGATGGAGGGTAATGGGGATAGACTGGAGATGGAAGGTAATAGAGATAGACTGGAGATGGAGGGTAATGGAGACAGACTGGAGATGGAGGGTATTGGGGATGGACTGGAGATGGAGGGTAATGGGGATGGACTGGAGATGGAAAGTAATGGAGACAGACTGGAGATGGAGGGTAATGGTTATAGACTGGAGATGGAGGGTAATGGGGATAGACTTGAGATGGAGGGTAATGGGGATAGACTGGAGATGGAGGGTAATTGGGACAGACTGGAGATGGAGGTTAATGGAGACAGACTGTAGATGGAGGGTAATGGGGATGGACTGGAGATGGAGGGTAATGGGGATGGACTGGAGATGGAGGGTAATGGGGAGAGACTGGAGATGGAAAGTAATGGAGACAGACTGAAGATGGAGGGTAATGGTTATAGACTGGAGATGGAGGGTAATGGGGATAGACTGTAGATGGAGGGTAATGGAGATAGACTGGAGATGGAGGGTAATGGGGATAGACTGTAGATGGAGGGTAATGGGGATGGACTGGAGATGGAAAGTAATGGAGACAGACTGGAGATGGAGGGTAGTGATTATAGACTGGAGATGGAGGGTAATGGGGATAGACTGGAGATGGAGGGTAATGGGGATAGACTGGAGATGGAGGGTAATGGAGATAGACTGGAGATGGAGGAGTGGAGGGTAATGGAGGCAGACTGGGGATGGTGGGTAATAGAGTCAGCCTTGAGATGGAGGATAATAGAGATAGACTAAAGATGGAGGAGTGGAGGGTAAAAGAGACAGATTGGAGATGGAAGTGTATAGGTCAATGGAGACAGACTAGAGATGAAGAAGTGGAGGGTAATGGAGACAGACTGGATATGGAGGTGTTGAGAGAAATAGAGAAGGAATGGAGATAGGGGTGTATAGGGTAATGTAGACAGACTGGAGATGCAGGTGTATAACGTAATGGAGACAAACTGGAGATGGAGGATTTGAGGGTACTAAAACAGACTGGAGATGGAGGGTAATAGAGACAGACTGGTGATGGAGGTGTATAGGGCAATAGAGACAGACTGGAGATCACGAGATTTGGTCACGAGATCCTCCCAGCCAATGTTTTGGAGAAAATAAGTCTTTAATTGAACATCTCTATCCTAGGAGAGCTGCCGCATATAGAAAGAGAGAAGAGAGCTGCTGTAAATAGAAAGAGAAAGGAGAGCTGCTGCAAATAGAAAGAGAGAGGAGAGCTGCTGCAAATAGAAAGAGAGAGGATAGCTGCTGCATATCGAGAGGAGAGCTGCTGCATATCGAGAGGAGAGCTGCTGCATATAGAAAGAGAGAGGATAGCTGCTGCATATAGAAAGAGAGAGGATAGCTGCTGCATAAAGAAAGAGAGGGGAAGAGCTGCTGCAAATCGAGAGGAGAGCTGCTGCAAATAGAAAGAGGAGAAGAGCTGCTGCATATAGAGAGCTGCTGTAAATAGAGAGAGGAGGGCTACTGCAAATAGAAAGAGAGAGGAGGGCTACTGCAAATAGAAAGAGAGAGGAGGGCTACTGCAAATAGAAAGAGAGTGGAGGGCTACTGCAAATAGAAAGAGAGAGGAGGGCTGCTGCAAATAGAAAGAGAGAGGAGGGCTACTGCAAATAGAAAGAGAGAGGAGGGCTGCTGCAAATAGAAAGCTTGTGACAGACTCCTGTATGGATTAGTCAAGAGTTCAAATTGTGACCAGATCAATCATTCAGCTGTACGAGATGATGCAATAAATATAAAGACATTAACCCTCTGCACGCTGTAGAGCTCAATGTGTGCGATGAATTGTGGTGCAAGAAAAAACAATGCAGATAATACAATTTGCAGGACCATACAATATTTAAGAGAAATCCTTAATCTTGTGCCTCAGGCAAACCTTGTATCCCCCTGATGGGAAGGATTTCACAACAATGTTCTTTTCTTTCTTAATTGTGTTCCATAAGACAGTAATGAATATATTATAGGACATATACATGTACATCCCTTGTTTGTTTTTGTTAACGCTTATTCTGAGGACACATTGACCCAGACTAATTAACCCCTTAAGGACTCAAAACAATCTTCGTTTTTGCACTTTCGTTTTTTCCTATTCATCTTCTAAAAATCGTAACGCGTTCAATTTTGCACCTACAGAGCCATATAAGGGCTTGTTTTTTGGGTCACCAATTGTACTTTGCAATGACATTACTTATTTTATAACATAATCTGCGGTGGAAAAAAAGAATTATTTGAGGCATGAAATGAAAAGAAAAAACACAATTTTGCTAATTTTTAGGGCTTCAGTTTTTATTTTTCAGTAAAAATGACACATTATCTTTATTCTGTAGGTCTATACGGTTACAGGGATACCCAATTTATGTAGGTTTTATTTATTTTACTAATGCAGCAAAATTAGTATGTTTAAAATAGTCATCTTCTGACCCCTATAACTTTTTTATTTTTAAACATATGGGGCTATATGAGGGCTTATATTTTGCGCCGTGGTCTGTAGTTTTTATCGGTAACATTTTTATTTTGATGGAACTTTTTGATCGCTTTCTATTAATAATCGTATGATATATGAAGTGACCAAGTATTCACAATTTTCACGCTATTTTTTTTTACGTGTACACCATCGATGGTGCGGTTTAGCCAACCTTATATTTTAATAGTTTGGACATTTACGCACACGGCGGTACCAAATATGTTTATACATTTTTTTTATTAAATTATTTTATTTAAAAAAAATAGGAAAAGGGGGTGATTAAAATTTTTGTTGGGGGGGGGGGCTTATTCACATTTTTTTAGCCCCCTTAGAAGGCTATACCATATAATCTTTTGATTGCATACAATGTTCAATGCTATGTCATAGCATAGCATTGATCAGTGTTACTGGCACTCTGCTGGAGCAGTAGATCGCCGATCGGACAACGAGGAGGCAGGTGAGGACC